>NC_081560.1:179912152-180044436 GCF_022355385.1 Mustela nigripes | reverse complement strand
CTTCCTTTTTTTTCTTTTGAGAAGAAAATGAGACTTGCTTATTTTAGGGTAAAAAATATCATTTAATGTCCAAGCCAAATACATTCATGTTGAAATAATGTAAATCAAATAGGTAGCAATTTCCCCCATGGGGCCTAAGGTATACTGAACTTAAGTTTTAAGGAGGGACGGTTTGTTATTTTTTAAATGGCAGTTATTTCTAGTTCCTTGTAAAGAGATTGGATTTATTTTAGAAGACTTATAATTTATAGTCCTGTCATTTGAAAGGTTTTGAGTAAGTGCTGCGTGAAATGTGGAACTAAAAAGCTAAATAAATGTTCTGACATTTGATTTAGTACAAAAAGTGCTTTTTAATACTCATAACCTTTGAGGCTTTGGGAATTCTTGAAAAGAATAACTAAGGAATTCAATTTTATTTATTCTCTGCTGTTAAGTGTGCCTTTTGATCAGTGTTCATACTTTCAGCTTTTGAATAGATAAAGTGTCCTTTTATGAAAAGAAAAATTATTTTAATGCAAAAACTCTTCAGATTTTCTTTTTCTCATATAATGCTTCTAAAATTTATTTCTTTGAGTGCTGAAATATCATTTCCAGAGTTTTTTGCTGCAGTTTAGAAAAAGATATTACATACGATTCTGCCCAGTAGTTAGAGTTATAAGTTTGCCCATAATGTAGAACCATTTTCCCCAATTTCTCTAGTTAACAAAGAATGCATTTAATAATATTAATAGGTTTTTCTCAAGTATTAGGCAAATAGATAGTTAATTCATAAGGGAGTTTACTTACCCTCACTAGTTGCATATGCCCTTATAACATCTGACATTTTTCAGAGCATACACATATCATTTTCTTTGATTTTTGGCACATCTTGGAAGTAGCACAATTAGTATTTTTCCTTTTTTTGTATTTATGGAAATTGAAATTCAGAAGGCTAAATGCATTGCCTGATGTCAATACAATCTTGTTAGGTAGTAAGGAAGTAGTTTCGATGGAAACAAGACAAGGTTAGGATTTAGATTTAAGCAAATTTATATTTAAGCAAGACCGTCCTTGCAGAAAAACGGATTTATCTCTGCATGCTTTCTTGCAGGTTTGCGGTCAGCTGTGGAGGTTATAAAGACAAGACAGAGGTCTTGCCCTCTAGGGGCTTGAAGTTTAGTAGCAGAGGCGACCTGGTGGGAAAAGTGAAGAAGTGGAATGGTGCTCTATCTGAGGGCCCTGTGTCTCCGGCAGTTTGGAGGAAGTGACACAAATCTAGAAGAGTGAATAGAAGTTAACTAGAGTGACTGATTAGGGGGTGTGGTAAAGGCATTCAGGAAGAAAAGATTCGAGAAAATCTAAAACAGCACATCATACTGTTAGTGCGGTGGGAGTGCTCTGCTGGGCTGCGTGCGAGAAGAACAATCCGTGAAAGCAGAGTGCGCTCAAGTTTTCTAAAGTTCTCAGCCTGCTAAAAGAGGGATGCAGTGTAAATGGCTGCGAGGACTCGGATGACTAAGGTTTGAGTCTTCGTTCTTGGGCTTACTAGCTGTGGGACTGTAGATCTGTGACTCTGAGCCCTAGTGGCCTCGTATGTACGATGGAAATAACATTCAGTTTGCAGGTAATTAGGAAGACTAAGAAAAATAAATTAAAAAAAAAAAAAAGGATCTTGTATGTGCCAGATCTCTAAATGTGCAATCGTGGAAGATCAATTAGAAGTAAGGAACATTCACTACAATATTCTAACATCTCAGTAGAACTGAAAAAAATAAATGAAATCTTATATTAAAAATAGTATTGGAACGTTTGGACGTTTTAAAAACAGCTTAGCTGAAGTGGTTTTACAATTTAATTGTTTAGTATTCTGGAACCTCTCAGTGTGACATTTCCTTGTTTTCGTTGTTTGAAAGTAAGACAAAAGGAAAAGTAAGACTTTTCCTTTTGAAAGCACGGTATGTTTGTCAAGTAATGAGAATGCCATGGGTTAGAGTCACTTTTGTTTGCATGATGATTTGTGCCATGCCCATCTCCAACTCTCTGTGTCTGGAATGAATTCTTAGCTGGAAGACCTGGGTCTATCCTCTTTTTTTTCAGATAAGTGACTTGCCCATTTGTGTGTTTCTTCAGTATTAAAATGATACCTAGTTAGTTTAGCTTTAGAGAATAAAATGAAACAGTAGATGGGTATACTTTCCTAAAACATAGTGCCTTAGTCCGCTGGGGCTGCCGTAACAAAATGCCACAAACTCTGGGTGGTTTAACAACAGAAATGTACTTCTCCTGTTCTTGAGGCTGGGGGGTCTAAGATGAAGGTAGCAGCTGATTTGGTTTCTGTTGAGAACTCTCTTCCTGGCTCGTCCATAGCTGTGGGCCTGCTGTGTGCTCACATACAGTGTGTGCTGGGGGCGGGTACGTGGTGTGATAGAATAGAGGAAAAGACAGAGGAAGAGATGGGGAGGGAGAGGGAGCCATTTGGTGTCTTTTTTTTATGACCCTAATCTTAGAGGATCAGGGCTTGACTCTTAAAACCTCATTTAGCCTAATTGCTTCCTTACTCCAAATACAGTCACACTGCTTTGGGCTTCATCATGGGAATTTGGGAAGGGGAACACATAATTTAGCCCATAACATGCAGTAAAACAGGAAGTGTTTCTTTTGATGGCCTTAGGACTTGGTGTTTTGATAACAATGAGTTAAAAGCCAGGCATGTATTATGTTTATTTGATTGCTCTTTAGAGGTGAGGATATATATGGACCATTTAAGTCTCTTCATAGCTAACTGGTTAGCTATAGAAGTGGTTTACAGTCAAGTTGGTATTGAAGTCAGAATATTATTGTGCCTAAGGTAACTGTAAAAATTCAATAGCTATTTTAATAGTATGTCCTGTACCATTTCCTGAGTATTTTCTCTCTTTCTTCATATTCTAGGCTCAAATATGGTTTGGTTCCTATGTCCACATAGCTATGTCCACATAGCTCAGTGATAATTTTTAAACTGATTTATCTTAATAAACACAACTTGTGAATGCAGCTTTTTACTCACTAACTGAGTAAGACTTTTAGCTAACATGGTATAAAGTTACACAAGTTTTAAAGACTGCTAAACCACACCTCAGTTTTGCATAGCGGATTTTGGAACAAAGATAGACGTCTTAACCTTTAGCCTTCTCCCTTTCTTTATTGTAAATTTCAATATGAATTTTGACTTGGGATGTGCTTGGGTGACTCAGTTGGTTAAGTGTCTGCCTTCAGCTCAGGTCATGATCTCCGGGTCCTGGGATCAGGCATTGAGTTTCCTACTCAGCCGGGAATCTGCTTCTGTCTCTCTCTCTCTCCCCCTCTGCCCCTCCCCAGCGCCTGTTCTCTCTGTCATAAAATCTTGGAAAGAATGAATTTTGACTTAGACTTCTGAGTCTGCATTTTTTATTTTTTTTTAAATTTATCTGAGTCTGCATTTTAGATTAAAGGTCTTCAACTTGGTTTCCAAGAATAATCACGTTTAATGTTCTTTCTCACAGGCCAGCCCTCCAGATCTCTATATTGAAAGATTTAATATAGCCCTTGGACAGTATATGGGAGCATTGCAGAGCATTGTGCCTCTTTTCATATATATGGTAAGTTAGAGCTGTTTTCTCTTTCCAGGTATCTCTGTTGGTCCAAGTGCAGATAGATGAACTGTTTATCTTTTGCTATGTATTATGTTAAAAATAGAAATTCATCTATTTTAGTAATGTTTGATTGTATTGACATAGAATTGCTTACTCTTTTACTGCATAAAAATTCTATAAATAACACTGCTGAATAGACAGGCATACAGGAAGAAGTACTGAGTGATCAGTACTCAGCATTTATTTTATTTCTGCCGTATGGAAGACACTGTGCTTGGAAAGTAAAGATATGTGAGAAAGCTTTCTCGTCCTCAGAAAGTAAGAGTTAAGACAGCTGTCTAAAAACATGACATGATAAATGTCAAGTAAGTCATTCCATAAAACAAGTAGAATAATAAAATTTTCTTCCATTATGGTGATGTGCTCTCTTTCATTTGGAGAATTATGCCGCGAGTATAATTTTTAGTCTCTATGGACTTTATTGATTAGTCCCTTCTTCTTCCTAAATATATAAAACCATAGAATCTTAATGTTAGTGTTCCTATTGAAGGCAGGGGCCCTTAGCAATCATTATCTCAATTCCTTTTTGTTTATTAGAGATTGGGACATTTGGGTTGATCCTACATTCTGTAGCATAAAGATTGCTGTATGTGGAATACTAATCTTCAAAAGGATTTCTTCTCCATGAAATACAGTTTACTGAAAGAACAAAACAGAACATTGAGAGAAATCTGTATTATCAGCAGAGGACTATTAATTTGTGGAAAGATGCTTATAGTAGAAAAATAAGCGGTGAAAGGTAATGACTTGTATGTATGCTTAGAGAGAAATCTTCTCCAAATACATTAGCTGAAAAAGAAAAATGCAAAGCAGTGTGTAATATTCTTCATAAAACGTGTTTCTTTATTAGGGAAAAAAAAGCATACACACACACACACACACAAACACACACACATCCATGTATTTGCAAGGAGCATTTTAGAAAGAACATACAAGTTTTCCCAGTTGAATGGGGCCTTTGAGAATGCAACAGAGACTGGTTTTTATTGCATGGTTTTATTTTGTTACCATGTGCATGTTATTTTTATAATTTTCATAATCTTCTGTTTAGGAGAATCAGTGAGCAACTTATTAACATTCCTGTTTTTATTTTCCATACCTGTATATTGAGTTAACATTTAACATGAACAAATTTAGTCTTGTTTGGCTGGTCATTTTTTTTTTTTTTTTTTTTTAAGATTTTATGTATTTATTTCAGAGGGAGAGAGAGTGCGAGCACAAGCAGGGGGAGAGGCAGGCAGGAGAGGGAGAAACAGGCTCCCAGCTGAGCAGGGAACCCGATGTGGGACTTGATCCCAGGACCCTGAGATCATGACCTGAGCAGAAGGCAAAGGCTTAATCGACTAAGCCACCCAGGTGCCCCTTGGCTAGTCATTCTAATCATGATGCTTTTGGCTGCAAAAAAAACAGAACACTTGATTCAAAGTGGTTTAAGTAAATAAGGAAAAATTTTAATCTCTTGTAATAAAACTAAGCAAATAAGGCAGTCTCTGCCAGACTTCAATAGGCAGTCTCATGGTTCTATAGTGTTACCAGGGACTCAGGTTCTTTTCTCCTTCATGTACACAGCATCTGTTTCAGTTTGTTCTAGTGGTCATAAATGAGTTACAAGATATTTTGCATCGAACTAGGCTTTGCTCAATCTGTTTGCTCTATGTTGGGTCACATGTCTGCCTTTGAACCAAAGACCGTTCCTAAGAATGCCATAAGCTGAGTAACTTAGAGGAATCAGTGAAGCAGATTGTATGTTGGGGAATCAACCAGTGCATGTCCACTGCCTGCTCTCAGCGCAGATCATTGATAAATGGGGTACCTTTTATTAGTGTTTCCTGTTGTTGCCTTTTGGTGGTGATACAGTATTTTTAAAGGGCACTGTGCTTGTTACACAGTGTGGTCCGTTTGTCTATTCATCTCTGTATAGTTTATGTTGAATGTCTTCCTGTGTTCTTTTGGAGGTGTATGGTTCATAACATTTTATCTTTATCTTTATGTGCTTTAACTCCATGCCAGAAAGACAAATAATAGTAGCAGGGCTTTTGTTTTTTAATGTTGGGTTTTTTTTGTTTAAATCGATACCTTTATTAATTATTTCCTAAAATAATTTATTTTTTGGTGCTTCAGCTCATTAGACAAATCACTTCCCCCTAATTAAGTCACTAAAAAACAATTTATTTTCTTCTTCAGAATAAGTTTTACATCGAAACCAAGCTTAACAGAGACCTAAAAGATGACCTTATAAAGCTGTTTACGGAACATGTTGCAGAAAAGCACATTTACAGCCTAATGCGTAAGTAATTCAGCTTATAAGGGTGAGATAACACGAGCGATGATCTTTTTGATTTTTGATCAGAGAGCATTGGCATGTGCAGCCATTATTAACATCTGAATCGTATAGCAAGAGGTGTTACAAGTCCAGCTATAGAGACCCTGAGGAACTGAAAATGGAGAGCTGGGAGTAGCTGAGCTAGGTCATGGGACAGTGCCTTTATATCTGGCCTGATACTTACCTTTTTTACCCTCCTGACAACGGGGGAAATATTTATAAGGGGTTCACCCTAACTTTGTTACTCGTAATTCTAGAAGGAGCGCAATATTTTATCTTTGAAATGGTAGCACAGAATTCTTTCTGATTTTTACTCTTTGGTGTAAAATCCCTTGTCTAGTCTAGTCATTTATTAACTATATTTTAGGCAAGCTCTTCAGCTTCTGATCTTGAGTTTTTTCTTCTATGAAGTGAGATTTATAAAAGGTTTAACTTGGTAATGTAGATTGGTAAGGAAGCAGATCAAAGCACCAAGTTCAGTTAGTTTTTCTCTCCCCCCATTCTTGGGCCCCCTGCCCCCTCACGGTAGGTGGCGTCTTATCCTACTTTCAGTAAAAATGTATACCTCTCTAAGTGGAGTTTAGGAAGTTCCTTCAACCTAAGGTCTCAGCATCTTTTAAAAGTTCATGTTTTTTGCAGTATATCATTGAAGTCATTTTTTAGATTTTGGCACATACTTGGATTTATAGTATGTATTTTTAGCTTTTCTAATACTCATAATTACTTTCTGCCACAGTGAACTTTTACCAGTATTTACAGAAGAATTGTTCTACCCTTGACCATCAACTTTTTTATTTTTGAGTTTAAGAGAACAAATTGTTAAACTTTGGGCCAGTTTCTTCCAGAAAGGCCAAGTTTTCAAATAATACGGTTGATTAAGGTAATATTTGTTTCATTATTATATTCCCAACGGATTCTATCAGAATAGAGACCAAAATCTTGGGAGCATGACTTTCTAAAAATTTGGACAGATGTTTATAAGCATCTTTAAATATAATCTTCTATGATATTCCAGGTCTTATAACCACTAAAGTATTATCTCTGATGTTGACATTTTCTTTACTTTCATTGCAAAATGGAACACAGCATTTTGAAGTCTTTCTGTTAAAATTCTTTAAAGAAATGCTACTGCTTTTTTTCTCTGTGAATCTGTTTTTATATTTATCAGTTAATTTAGAAATCAATGTTATTGGGCATATGCGAAGAAAATACTCGAAGAGAATATGTAGTCTTCCAGATCTGATGAGAGAGATCTCTCTTCTTAATCTGTGTGAGCTTTCCATAGATTCATGATATTTTACAAGATCACACCCTGTGAAGAGTCTGCATAAAGGCCTGTTGATGTGAAGACATAAAGTCAGGGAAAAAAATGAATTTTTTTTTCCTCTTAAACCTTCAATTAATTTGCACTTTATTTTTCCAAAAAAGTAACAATCTTCCTCTTGTTCATTATATAGTTTGGTTTTCATTCAAAAGTATACTTAAAGGTAGATAGGCCTTTCTTTTCCAAGTAAGGTGTAAAATTCCTTAAGCTTTTTTTTTTTTTTAATTTCATTTATTTATTTGACAGAAAGAGAGAAAGCACAAGCAGGGGGAGCAGCAGGCAGAGGGAGAGGGAAAAGCAGACTCCCCGTTGAGCAGGCAGCCCGATATGGGACTTGATCCCAGGATTCTGGGATCGTGATCTGAGCCAAAGGCAGACACTTAACTGACTGAGCCACCCGGGCGCCCCAGCTTTTTTTTTTTTTTTAAAGTAGGCTCTACTCCCAGTGTGGAGCCCAGTGCAGGGCTTGAACTTACGACCTCAAGATCAAGACCTGAGCTGAGATCAAGAGTTGGACACTTAACTGACTGAGCCACCCAAGCTCCCCAAATCTTTTGTAAATTGTATAAAACTGAGCTTATCACATGTTTATTGAACAATTACCAAGCATTGTGCTTAGAGTAAGGGATTCAGACAGTGACCATTGGCCTCATTGGTTTGGGCTCTATAACAATAAGGGACACTCTAAGTATTTATTAATGCTCTAAGTATTTATTAATGCTCTGTATTTATTAATACACTTGGGGCACTTGGGTGGCTCAGTGGTTTAAAGCCTCTGCCTTCGGCTCAGGTCATGATCCCAGGGTCCTGGGATTGAGCCCCGCATTGGGCTCTCTGATCAGCAGGGAGCCTGCTTCCTGCTCTCTCTGTGTCTCTGCCTACCTCTCTGCCTACTTGTGGTCTCTGTCTGTCAAATAAATGGATAAAGTCTTGAAAAACAAAACTTAAAAAAAATACACTCACTGCTTACTCTGTAGTGGGACATGTTCTAGATACTTTACTAACATTTATTTCTCAGTTGTAGTAGTCATTACTTCATGTTACAGATGGAGAAATTGAGGCATAGAAAGGTTAATATTAATTAAATTGGAAAAACGGAGTTATGAAGAAATGATTTCTCATCTCTAGTTGTACATTTTCCTATACTTGCCCCTCATTCCAACAAAACAAATAACTACACTCAAAGTCAATATTCTAAATTCTGATTAGTTTCTGTGGCTTTAGATAAATTTGAAGATGCTGGTGTTTCATTTATTATTACAGTTATTATGCTACCCCAAAACATAGTCTTTTTATAAAGTCTTTTATTTTGCTCACAAACCTGCAGTTAGGGCAGGACTTCGTGGGGTTCTTTATCTCTGCTGCACTCACCATGGGCCGATGTGATTTGCCCAGGGGTTGGGGACTTTGAAGATGGCTCACTCATGTGACTGGCAAGTTGTGGTGGCTGTAGTTTCCTCTCTTGTGTTTCCTCTAAGAGTGAGTGTCTCAAGATGCAGGAAATGGAAACTGCCAGTTTCTTAAGTCCCGGGCCTAGAAATTGGTACAATGTCACTTTTGCTGTGTTGTGCTGACCAGGCAGTTATCTGTAACTGGATTCCAGGTATGTGGGTGTGAGTATAACTCTCCATGGGAAGAATTTAGGGAAGAATTTAGGGGCCATGTTTTGCAGCAGAGCCAAATGAATACCCCCTCTGCTAAGGAATAATTGGTACTCTAGTGCCCTGTGTCAACAATTGTTTCATGAACGAAGACAGTGACTTCCTGCTGTAAATAAAGGTCGTTTTCTACCATCTCTCCATAATATATGTGCTTATAAAATAAAATCGCTTCTACCTTTGGCTGGTAACAAAATTGTTTTCCTTTGAATTTGATTTTTACTTTCATTAAACTTTGAAAACAGAAATACTTTTACCTTAGCCAGGGTATCTGTAGTATTTCTATATTGCTGATTCGGAGCAAATGTGACAAAACAGGCCAGTTAATGGTAGAAGTTTCTTAAGAAAATGTAGTATGTTGAGTTGCAGTAAAGGTTTGTAGTTCACTTTTGACAGAGGGCTTTAAAGAGTTACATGATTATCAGTTGTTCTTAGGTTCTGCCTTTAGTTCAGACTGATGTAGTTTGAATTTCTTTTTTTTGTAAGATTTTATTTATTTATTTGAGAGAGAGAGAGCATGAGAGGAGAGAGGTCAGCAGAAGAAGCAGACTCCCTGCCGAGCAGGGAACTTGATGCGGGGCTCCATCCCAGGACTATAGGATCATGACCTGAGCCGAAGGCAGTTGCTTAACCAACTGAGCCACCCAGGTGCCCTAGTTTGAACTTCTTAAATGTCAAGGATATTTTTAATTTTAGTTTTGATTTTAAGAATTACTGTTCAAATTAAAAAAGGAGAGAAGCCATCAGGTGAAGGTATAGCTCTGAGGAAAAATTGAAGGAGGAGAGGATCTTGGTTCTGGCTCCAGTTCCACTGTTAGGAAGCAATGTGACTTTTAGGATGGTATTTCATCTCTCTAGATTTCAGTGTCATAAACTATAATAAAAGAGGTCAGTACTAGGAGTTCAGGAAGGACCTAGTCTAGTTTCAAAACTGTTAACTTAAAATCAACAATGAGTGGAATTGTTGTGGAATTCTTGTTTTTTAGTTCCATAATTTTGGGGAGAAAACGAAGAGTAAAACTTCATTAGTACCCATCACATATAAGATCTGTATTTCAGTGGTGGCATGGTTAACTAGAAAGAATACAGAATTCAGAGTGAAACACAGGTTCTTAGACCTCTCTGCCACTTAGCTCTGTGACTTTGGGTGAATTATGCAGTGTTCTTTATTTTGTTTTGTTCTTAGCCTCAGTTTCCTTATTTTTAAAGTAGTTGATAATTAAGTTTGTAAGAAAGTAAATCCTAAATAAAGTTTAAAAGAATTAAACTTATAAAATACCTAGCAGTTGTTAAATACTCAAGAAATATTTTCTTCCCAGTCTCAAGCTGCTGCCCGTCCCCCCAGATGCCCTTCTTTTTCCTTGAAAGAGGAGACCAACTAACAAATCTCTTAAGCACCGTTCTCCTAAAAAAATTTAGGTGGAGAGGATTTTAGTGATTTTTTAACACCTTCTCAACTCTGTAATTGTTACTGAATGCAATTCTTTTCAGTAATTCATCCCAGATAAATTTTTATGTATTTTATATATAATTTAATCTGTGAATATATCATTTCTTCATTTACAAATATATATATTTGACTACATAATTAATGTGTGATTGAATGTGAAGAGTTAGTGGGAATAAGACTTACGAAGGCCAAAACGATTGTCAAAAAGTAGGGAAATGAATGAATAGAAAAAGAGCCTCCATATGGGGCACATGTTGAAATTAGAGATAACCTTGAGTTGAAGAGACTCCCAGAACCTAAAATTTAGAATTGCAGTTTTTGAACATTATATCCTGAAACGTGATTTTCTGCAGTGCTTAACATTTGTCATCCTTAAAACTTACCTGCGGCATTCAGAGTTATCACTGTCTATTGCTGAGAGATAGAATCTGAAGGATCCACTGGAATGGTGCACCCCTGTCCTTCATCATATAAATTCAAACGTAGCTTGCATTGTATGTTTAAAAACTATAAAATCATTGCTGGTCAAGTGAGGAGGCGCTTTCATTTTTGAAAAGGCATAGCCTATACAGCTTTATAAGCCTGGCTTAGAATAAAATTATGCCAAGTCTTGTGAGTTTTGGGGCTACTAAATTACAGGCGGTCTTTGAGAGAGAAATTAAAAAATTAGCTGTTTGGAATCATTGGTATCTGTTGTATCCACTCAAATAATGTAATACATTTGTATCTGTTAATGGTATTATCTAGAGGAATCTTCTTACTTATTTAAAAATGTTCTAATAAAATCTTTGTTGGAGAATGTAACCTAAAAGAAAGCTGACTTGGTATGGTCGGTCAGGGTCATGTGGTTGTGAGAGTTAGGAAAGTGAGGATGAGCCCCGCCATCTCTTGCCTATATGTGCAGTAAGGAAGAAGTACGTGCCGCTCTAGTGTTCGGGAATGTGAGTCTCTGACTCCCATCACAGTTACTAAAATTACCAGTAATGTGTCTTTCAGAAAAATCCCAAGAGCCTCTAAATGTTGATTTGGGGAAAGAGGAATGGTTGGAGGAGTTAGAGAACATTTTATTTTCCAAATGTAAATTTTCTGACTCATGAACTTAATGGGGAGCACTTTCAGTGCACTCGCTAAGTACCATGAATACTACTGCTTTTGGAAAGCTTATTTTCAGAACCTCCATGAATTGAATAATCTCCATTAGTGTTTTAACAGACCTGCACATATTTACTTGTTAGATTGAGCTCTACTGCAGTGGATTAAAAAAAAATCTTTAGCTTATAGACTTGGTTTGTCCTCTGGGGCTGTTTTTCTTGCACTTGTTTTACTTTAGTTTTGGGAGAAATAATAATAGAGAAACTTGCCATGTTCTATCATTTTTATAACCCATTTTCTCTTCTTTCAGCTTTACTTTTAGAAGCCCAGTCAACACCATTTCAGGTCACACCTTCGACTATGGCGAATATTGTGAAAGGCCTGTACACTCTCAGGCCAGGTAAAGAGCCATATATCTTTTGGGGTTAGACTTGTTTGTTTATTTATGACAGCTCCAGCCTTATCCAAAGGTCAGAGTTTGTCTATGTGTTTTTTGAGACCTAATGGTATTTGGATTTGTTATAGCCAAAAAAAAAAAAAAAAAAAAAACTCACACGAAAGCAAAAACTCAGTAGATACTGCACTCATCATTGTGAAATGTAAACTCAGGACTCCCCTGGAATTCCTTCTGTACTGATGAAAACCAGCTAGTTTAAGAAATACAAAAACTAATTGGTAGCAGACATTTTGGACAAAATTGATTCTCATATCCAGTATTAATCTCTGTCTTTTGTGTTGTGGAGTTTCTCCTTTACTTGTACCCCCCCCCCCCCACTATAGATATGCATCGACATACATCTTCCTAGGCATCTCATCTTCCTAGGCCCATTGTAACTTGTAGGGAATCTAGAAGTGTTGGTAAAATTACAGTCATTTCATAAGTTTACTGTGAAGAAAGAAATACTGAGAAAAGCAGAACCAAATGTCAAAGAGCACTATATTCAAAGGCATGGTTGATAAATTATCTCAATGTATCTATCTTAAAAAAGCTACTGAATTTAAAGGAATTCCAAGATGTTTTGTATATATCTTCCTGTTTGTAAGCCAGAATGTCAAAATTTTCATACAGTTGTATAGCAGATTTTTTTTTAAGATTTTATTTATTGATTTGACACAGAGAGAGAGATCACAAGTAGGTAGAGAGGCAGGTTGGAGGCGGGGAGAAGCGGGCTCCCCGCTGAGCAGAGAGCCCGATGTGGGGCTCGATCCCAGAACCCTGGGATCATGACCTGAGCCAAAGACAGAGGTTTTAACCCACTGAGCCACCCAGGCGCCCCGTATAGCGAATTTTAAAAAAATCTGTAGTAGAGAGATTGCAAAAGTTCTCAGGATAGAACATTGTGCTACCACCTAGAAACATAAGGGATGCTTTCTTGACATTTCTCTTGTCGTTTAAGGATTAAATGAAATAAAACATTATCTAAAGAGCTTAACATAGTACTTAAACATAGCTAATAGCATTAGCTGTTTTTATTACTATCCAGTTAAGTCCAGTAGTTATTTTAATTAATTGATGGCTTGATTGTTTGCTTAAAAATATGTCAGAATTTAGCTTGCTGAAATGGAAACCACTTAAAAACAGTGGTATTGTAGGTAGACTGTGATGTCAGAAATACCTTCTTTCCCAGGCTACTTTAAGCAGTTAGTCTTCTAGAATATCCAGATGTCATGTTACCTTAAATTTTCATCAGGTCTTAAACTTTGTTCCTCATAACTTCATAAACAGGTTATTCTCAGTAATTCTATAAAGTAGCAAAAACATTTTATTACATATGTCCTATGAACTAATGTTTGTAGTTTGACAGTTTTATGTTTATTTTACTAGATGTGCTAAAAATGGCTCATGAATTTTTCTTTTAGTGCTAGGTTATGAATGATTTTCTTTTATTTTGGAAGACATCCAAGTGCATTATAACAAATTTCTAAATTCTGTCTCCCAAGTAGGCAGCTTTATCAGCTCTGGCTTTTATCGTAAATAACAATATTGCAGAATAAAGCCAGTCACTACATATAGAAAAATTCATAGGTATATTTTTATCTGGGCTTGAGCTCTTGTAATAGGATTCATACTACTTGTGAGGAGAATTCTGTATTTGAGAGTTGTCCTTTTGAAAAGGAGAATTTTATCAGAGAATAACCTTTTGCTGCCCTAGGCATTTTCGGAGATACTGTTAAACATATTTTGATATTTACATGCCTTCCCAGTACCCATTGTGTTCCTAGTTTGTTAAAGTAGTTTTATTCACCTGACAGATTAAGGTTAAAATATTTTAAAGTTATTTTAAATATTTTAAAAGTTGAATTTCAAGTGTAAAAGTTGCATTCATTGCACTGGTTCTCAAGTGCTGATCTTTGTATGATGAATACATTTGAACTTAAACTAAATTCCTGAGCCCTAATCTTTGTAGGTTCTTAGGACTATTAAAATTTTGGGTGTGTTTCCATCTGATCTTTAGAAGCTTAGTTTAGGCACAGTGCCAGCTGTCCCATCCTGCACTTCTTCATTTAATACACACTCTTTTCTTTGATTTCTTCATCTTTATTTTAATGATTGCCTGGAGTTCCATAAAATGGCAGATCAGTCTGTCTCCCGCCACCTCTCACTGATGGATCAGTGGTTCTCCTGGGGGCCGTACTGAGACTCTGAAGGTATATTTGAGTTGAGCTAGAAGGAGGGACACTGTTGAGAACATTTTGCCATAAGTTTATACAAGGGAAGAGTGGATTGTTTTTTGTGGTACTTGTTTTTTTGTTGTTGTTGTTTTGTTTTGGTCATGTCTAACTTAACTGTTCTCCTGTTGGACATGTTTTACTTACCATTGACCCAGCACTGCACAGCATCAAACATGTCCGCCCCCCCCCCCCCCCCCCCCCCCCCCCCGCCGGCAACTCCCAGATTTAGAATTATTTACTCAGATTACAGTTTTTAAAGTGAGTTTACTGGATTAAACCCAGATTGACATTTTATGGTTTTTTGATCTGTACAGCGAAGTTGTTTTCCAAAGGGAAAATTTGAAAGGGCAGCCTTTAAAAGGATCTGAAAGGGTAACAGTGCTAAATTAGGACCAGCAACAAGGAAGGCAGAGTACCCTTGTTACAGGTGGATGTTATTTATATTTAGTGTTCACAGATAAAGGGAAGAGAGTGTTCATTTATCAGCAAAATGTAAAAATATCTGCTTTCTTTGTACTGTTAGTTCTTTTTAGAAAGGAGATTTAACCTGTTTGTAGATTTCTTGTCAGAATGGGATTGCATTGCTTTTTTCCCCACTTTAAGTTTGGTTTAATAACATATATTCTTTCTGTGAACAAAGAAAGCTTTCCTTTTTTCATGTAATTTGTCTTTATGATTTCCTTAATGGATCTTTTCCTTCCCTCACAGAGTGGGTTCAGATGGCTCCAACTCTGTTTTCTAAATTTATTCCAAACATTCTCCCTCCGGCGGTGGAATCTGAACTTTCTGAATATGCTGCTGAAGATCAGAAACTTCAAAGAGAACTTATACAGAATGGTTTTACGAGGCAAGTTTTTTTTTTTTTTTCTTTTTAAACAAAATCTGTCCATTTCCTTTGGTCACTTGGTTTGACGAGGGAGGCCAGAGTTCTTAGAATGGGAAACAGCCACCAAGTAGTCAAGGTGATGCTGCTGGGGGAGAGGTTAGCTGCCGGTCTCTGGAAATGGTGAAGCTGGGATTTGAGTATATGGAAACTGCCCTTCACTAAACATGGATTTGGAAGAAAGGAGCTCTTTCTGGGGAGCAGTGAGGCTGGGAAGCCTAGAAGGGCTCTTCCAGTTGTGACCTTCTCCACTGTTCTTAGCATTGGTGAGATGTTATGATTACTTATAATGTACTTCTATGACTGAACTAGTAAATGACTAGTTTGTGACTAGTCAAAGCAGCTTTTCGATTCTAGTTATCTTATTTTGCTTTTGCCCTAAAATCTACTTGTTTCTCCTTAAAAAAATAGGATATCTCTTTATATGTGTCCAGAAAATTTGCCTTGCTTGGTTTTGATATACACGTGTCAAATTTTAGGGGTGAGTTTTAGTTTTAGGCGTGAGTTTATTGATGCCTGATTTTTCTGAAATTTGCAATTCAGGATCCTAGCTATAACCCAGAAAGTCTTGAAAAGTGCATATTTTCAACTGAAATAGAGTATTCTGTGGGAAAACACCCAAGTTGCATCACCAGATCATTGAAGGGTACAGTAAGGCCTTATATTTTCATGATCCTTACTTTTTACTCAGCTCTTTTCTATATCTTCTCTTATTTAATTCCTGACATTAAAGGAAGAAAGTTATGGAAAGTTAAGACACCTTGGTTCCTCCCTGAGGTATAGTTGTGATCACAAATAGTAGGTTGAATTTTGACTCGCTTATCTGACTAGGGCTGGGGATGGACATTCCTCTTTTATAGTTTCTGAGGCCAAGCTAAATCTCAGATAACCAGTCTTGACCAAGATTATTTTTACTGTCTCTGGTCTCAGCATAGGTTAGGAAAGAAAGCAGAAAATCTGTTCTTTGCAGCCTTACGCATTGCTGTTTATTCCTGTTTCGTCCTGGTGCCATCTGTATTCCTGTGGATGCGGGGGCACTGAGTAATCCACGGGTCATTGGCTCACTCACTGGCAGCTCACAAAGGAAAGGCTCCTGGAAGCTGTGTAGGTAGGTCTCGTAGACCTGACTTTCTTGGGTCAAGTTAAGGGAAGGCAAGGTCATAGAAAATGCTGGAATGTTGGCAGGTAATTTTTCTCCTTCAAGTCCAGTGGTCAGGTGTTTTCTGACATTAATTACCATATCTCTAATAGTGGTATTATTTTCATATAGAGAATGAGCCTGTTTAATGCCATAGTAATTTTGCTTACTTATTTTTAAAGAGCTATTATATTCATGTGGTTCAAAAGTCAGAACGATACAGGGAGTACACATTGAGAAGTTTTGCTCCTACTTGTCTCCCCATCTATTCCTACCCCTTTAGGTGACTGTTTTATTAGTTCCTTATGATTCCTTTCAGTGCTTCTTTTAATATACAGATACAGGCAAACACAGCATGTATTCCTACTTTTACTCCTTTCTTATCCCTTCTGTCGTGTAGATAGAACTTGTGTAACTAGTCCCTTGTGGATGGCAACTGGACTTATTTCCAGTTCTTGCCGTGACAGAAAATGCTGTGATGAGTACCCTTGCACATGCATAATTATGTACCTGTTGCCGGTTTATCTGGAGAGTAAATTCCCATAAGTGGGATTGCTGGGTCAAGAGTAAATGCGGTTGTAACTTTGATTAATATCACCAAATTGCCCTTCATAGGCGGTTCGTGCCATTTTGCATATCCACCAGCATAGTTTGAAAAGTTCCTCTTCTTCATGGCCTTGCCATGGCTTTGGATTTTCACTGGTCTGGCAGGTGAAAAATAATTACTCAGATTGTTTTAATTTGCATTTCTCTTACTAAGAATGAAGCTGAGAATATTATCAGGTTTGTATTTCTTTTCCTGTATATGGCCTGTTTATGTCCTTTGCTCACTTTTCTATTCGTTAGCCTTTTTTCCTTGAATTCTAGGAGCTATTTTTATATTGAAGAGATTGACTCTCTGCCTGAGATAAAAGTCTGTTAGTTTTCGCAATTTGTCTATGACTTTGCTTATAGTGTTTTTTTGTTTTATTTTAAGTCATGCAGAAGTTTTTTATTTTTGTGTAATTTTATCAGGTTATATCTTTATGGGTTATGGGTTTTGAATTGCAGTTAAAAGTTTTTTCTTAAGTAAATACAAAATAATCTGAGTCTACCTTTTATTGTTTTCTCTAGGTTTACCATAATATTGACATCTATGCTTTTATTAATGTTTTTATTTAAATGGTTGCTTTTAATTTTAGGGGTGAGTTTATTGATGCCTTTAAAAAATAAACAGGCTTCTGAAAAATTTCATTTCTATGAAGCAATGGATGAAGGTAGCTCTTGTGGATTTCTCTGAACACCTTGAACTCACCTTCCACAACAGTGTGTAGAACTATGTAAACATGTCCAGAGACATTTTCCTAACCCTTATTTTGGAACTGAAAGAAGACACTGGGGTGCAGGGCTGCATTTAAAGTTCGTATTTCAAGAGGTGATGTGATTAACCTGTTTTGTTGCACAAACCAGATTGGGCCATTTCTAGAATTAACAACATACTATACATTAATATGAGAACAGATTATCCTGTTGGGTACTTTGCACATTGTAGGTCTTGCCTAACCTGACATTCTCGGACTTCCTGCAGTCCACTGCTGAGCTGGCCCACACCTGTCGGAAAGGATGGGCACACGTTCTATACTTAGCAGTTGAGAGCAAGTCTGTCTATGCTTCCAGCTCTTGTGTATGGGCCTTCCACATTCTGCCCTGCCAGACTCAATGCTGCCTTTGACCATTATTTGACTAGGATTGTTTTGGAAAAAATGGTGTCCATGGGTGCAGAAAACCTTGAAAATATAATACGGGCTATTTAACAAGAATTCTGTTACTGGCTGTTCTGATTGAGCAGTCATTTTATGGTTTATTCCTAATCAGTCACATGATTCCTGTTCAGCTTTGTGAACTATTTTTTCATTTAGGACTATGTTCTGTTTGCGTGGATTGGTCCTGAAAGGCAGCACCCAGCTTTGATGTAGATGGCACAGAATGTCTTCGAAGTGTTTTGAAATGATGTGAATATTGTCAAATATATCCTCGACTACAGTTAATGGGTGTTTCTCATTTGAGCTGGAGTTTATGTGCAGCATCTTTAGATACATGGAAATAGACTTATTTGTAAGCTAGAATTAACATATAAGCTAAAAACAGCATTTTGTTTTTATCAGTTATCTGTGTAATAGAATTGATTATTGGAGGGTGGGAGAGAGCAGGTTGGTGTCTATTACATTATGGAGGAAAGCTTGTTTGGGAACTTCTAACATGCATGCCCTCAGATGGAACCTTCTCTTTCGAGCTGGCCTGTTGAGCCTCTTCAAAGCTTGTAGTAAATAGCTTTTAAAGGCAAGTATTTTGCAGAGTAATTGTTACTTGGATTTCTGGTACAAAATGGTACCTTGTAGGAGTATTGTTGATCTTTTCAGTTGAGAGGGTCACTCTGGAATTGGCACTTTTTCATCTAGTAACAAGGGTCTGGTTTTGAGGACAACCATAGCTTTCTAGACTTGGGGCGTTAGGTGATGTCTTTGGCAGCCTCTTGAGTAGATCACATCTACATTATCTCTCTGTGACTTCTGTTTTCACGGCTATATTTTTCTCCTATTAATTTTGCATGTTCAGTTTTTATTTAACCTTTCAGGGGTGGGAATGAAAGTTATCTATAGAAGTTGAGGTTCTGGATAGAAAATCTTATGTCTTCCTTTTTGATCAGCATTAACTTATTTAGAATATTTGGTGAATGTTACTGTGATGGTACTCACAGAAGATAATATATAAGTGTAGTTAATAATACAGGTTACCAACTGGCTTTGTAGGCACAGTGTTAACAGGAGGTGTTTAAAAAGTGGCATTAGGACACAGGTGTTGTGAGCTCTGTAGGCTGTCTAAGGCTAATACATGCTAAATGTGGTGCATGGTTTTCTCTAAATGCCCAGCCTAGAGACGAACCCTCAGAGGCCATTTGGTGTCTTCTCTTCCTGCCCGGTCATTGAGACTCCTCACCTCGCCCAGCAAGAGGTTTCTGTCCTGGGAAACTGCTAATCTAGAAGATCACTCTGAAGCACGAAATAATCACTTGGGCTGTCATCTTCATAGTCTGTCTCTAGAGGCCATTCATCAATTATTCACTGATTTGTTAATTCAGCAAATACTTATTTTTTTGCTAGATACTGTTCTTAGGTACTAGATAAACAAATTCCTGTTTTTTTGTTTTGTTTTGTTTTTAAAGATTTTATTTATTTATTTGACAGAGAGAAATCACAAGTAGATGGAGAGGCAGGCAGGCAGAGAGAGAGAGAGGGAAACAGGCTCCCTGCTGAGCAGAGAGCCCGACGTGGGCCTCGATCCCAGGACCCTGAGATCATGACCTGAGCCGAAGGCAGCAGCTTAACCCACTGAGCCACCCAGGCACCCACAAATTCCTGTTTTTATGGAGCTTATGTTCTAATGTTGGGAGATAAATAACAAACACGTAAGCAAATTATTTCAAATAATAAAAAGCGCTGTGAAGAAATTGAGACAGAGCATGGGCTAAAGAGTGAGGGAGTGACCAGGGCATGTGTGAAGGGCTGGTCCAGCTAACTGGGACATGAAATGCCTTCGCAGGGCCAGATATTGCAGTGAGGCCGTAGGTGATAAAGAGACAGGCACATGGCTAACTGGTGGCACGAGTGCTACCAGCAGGGAAGACGTCAAGTACCAAAGTGCTGGCAGGTCCCAGGGAAGAAGGAGAGCCAGCATGGCTGACATACAGTGGGCGGTGGGGAGGTAGGCAAGAGCCATGTCTCATAGGACTGGGGAAATGAATTTGAATTGATTCTTAACTGTAATGGAAAGCCACTGAAATAATCTAATTTATGCTTTTACATAAGATTGCTCTGGCTCTGGCCTGGGCTAATAATAAGACTCTTGCAGATTGAGTAGGGGAGAGATAATAGTGGCGTGGGTTGGGAGTGTAGCCATGGAGTTGATGGGAAGTGTTTGATTTTGGATTATGTTTTGCCAAAGAGTGCTCCAGAGGGAGAGGAAGAAAGAAATCAGGAATGAGCTAGGATTTTGGTCTGAGTAGTTGAGTGGCTAGTAGTGCCATTTATTGACGAGGACTAAAGAAGGAATAGGGATGGAGTGGAGTCACTGGCCATGGTATACTGGCAGTATTTAACCATCATCTAAGTGTCAGTGGTGAGGAAACAGTTGGACTTACAAGTCTGAAGTGTAGGGAAGAAATGAGAGCTGGAGACAGAAATCTGGGAGTCATTGGCGTATGGATAGTATTTTAAGTCACAGGACTGGTATGATTGCCGTCCTCAACAGTGTAGAATATATACACGGAGAAGAAACAGTGACCAAGGACAGTGCGGGGTAGAGCCAAAAGTGTTTTGGGAAAGAGGAGATGAACTGTGTAGATGATACTGAGGGACCGGGCAAGAGAAAGCTAGCAAATCCATTGTTCTTACTCATTACTTGAGCAGTTTAGTTATTTGTCTGGATTATTGTCTGAGAAACTGGAAAGATAAAACTAGGATATATAGGCAGCACAGGACCTAGTCAGGACTTCTATTTCCTTATTTGTAAAGTGGAACTAGAACTTCTGTAGGTGGAGGAGAAGAACTGCTTAATATATGTCAAGGTTTGTGTTCTTCTACCTGCGGGAAGGGTATTCGTATACATTAAGATTCTGAGATGGTGCGGGTACCTGGGTGGCTCAGTCATTGAAGTGGCTGCCTTCAGTTCAGGTCATGATCTCAGGGTCCTGGGATTGAGCCCCGCATTGAGCTCCCTGCTTAGTGGTGAGTCTGCTGCTCCTTCTCCCTCTGATCTCTCAACTCTCTTCTCAAACAAATAAATAAAAATCTTAAAAATAAAAATTCTTAGATTTTTCACGAAAGCCTTAAGCAGAGTTTGGTCGTAAGGCTTTCTGCGGGGAGGGTTGCCTGGGTGGCTTAGAAGATGGAGCATCCAACACCTGATCTCAGGGTCGTGAGTTCAGGCCCCATCTTGGGCTCCCCGCTGGATGTGGAGCCTACTTAAAAAGGGGGGTGCATTTTGAGGGAACATTTTGGATTCATATTTGAAGTTTGTCCTAGTATAAGCCAGGTCACTAACTATGTTGGTAGCAGAATCCAAGTTTATCTTCAAAGACATTTTTAGTCTGAACCTATTCCTAGAACCCAGTATAAACCATTTTTATGGCTAACCCTTCCTGCATTTAATAGCTTTCTGTATTTAAAAGGCAGCCCCTGGGGTGCCTGGCTGGCCCAGTCATTAAGCCTCTGGTTTTGGGTCAGGTCATGATCCCAGGGTCCCTGCTCAGCAGGAAACCTGCTTCTCCCTATCCCCCTGCTTATGTTCCTCTCTTGCTGTCTCTCTCTGTCAGGTAAACAAATAAAATCTTTTAAAAAATAAAAAATAAAATAAAAGGCAGCACCTCTTAGCTAAGAATATTCAGGTTTAATGTCAGTTTTAAGCTATGCTGTTAGAACTGAAATACCTGCTTTCCTTCTGTTATGGGTTCCATCCCTTCATTTCTCCTCTTTTGGTGTATGAAGATGTCTGCGTGTTCTGTTGATTCCTTCTTCTTTTCTTATCCCCAGAGGTGACCAGTCCCGGAAGAGAGCTGGGGATGAGTTGGCTTATAGTAAGTAACAATGTTCCTTACCATTTCTGATGGCTTCGTTATGCCAGGCAGCTCCTGGTGAGGGCGGTGTGGGGAATCTAAGGAAATGGTGTTCTCCAGGAGGCACTCTGTGTGGTCAAGGCCAGACTGTAGAGCAAGCTGCGGCGGCTCTGGAGTCTAGTTGGTGGCCGTGGTTTCCAGCAGTTGTCAGGGGCCTCCCAGATCCCTGATCATACAGCCCCTTTCACTTCAGTCAGCTTGTTTATATATATATATATATATTTTTTTAACCTCCTTTTGGGGATTGCAAGAGGGGCGAGAAATACATATTAAATAGATTCTTACCATTATCAGATGCTATTTGCTATTCATACTTTTTTCCGTTGCAATGTTTTTTTTCTAGACAGCTCGTCAGCATGTGCAAGTTCCAGAGGGTACAGATAGTGAATGTATTGACTGTACTTTCCTTCCCGAAAAGAGGACACACTGGAGCTGCAGAGACTGTATTCGGAGCACAGCGGGGGGCCTGCAGACACTCAGGAGCTCTGTCACAAAGTTGTTCTTGGAAGAGGATGTTGGACTTCTTTCTTTGGTTTGTAATTTTAAAAAAAAACAAAAAAACTAACAAAAACAAAAAACAGTTGCTGCTAGACTTGGGGATGATTTTGAAATGGGACAATCTTTTAATGAGTTTATCTACAGATTCTGTGAGGAACAAGCATCTTGAAAAGCGACTATTGCTAAGGGAAATCCAGCAGCCAACATCAGCAGCTTCCTCCAAAAATACAAGAACAGAGAATCTTTTTTTTTTTTAAGCACTTGTTTTGTTCATTCATGGACTTGGCACTTCAGCACATTGGCTTTGCACATCAGAATCTCTTGCTTTAAAATCAAGCAGATCATTACAGTACAGTGTTTTTTGCCCATTACCAAAAGAAACAACCCCTTTAAAAAGAGTTGGTCTTTGTTTAGCATTAGAAAGTCTCGTTAAAGGAAACCGCTAACTTGGCTTCTGCCATAACTTTCCCCCTCACCAGTTCACAACTTTTTTCTACTCTGTGCCTTGAGCTTTGTGCACTTTGCAACTCTGTGACCATGGTGTTCAACTCACAAATGCTTCGTGAAAAGGTTTATGGTATCACAGACTCCCCCACTAAGGTGTCAGGTGTGACTTTGTAGCAGGATGCTTAATAAGTGGGAAAGTAGAAGCGTGTTGCTCACTGGTCGGATCTCCCCCTGCCTCACTGTGGCATATTCATGTTCATGTTGGGGACCAACTCTGTAGAACATATCCATTCCCTCTGTCACATCACATGATTTCACCAGCTGCTGGAGGACTGGCAGGATGCTAGTGTAGGAATGCACTGCTCGTCAGCACTAAAGCTCCCTTTTTAATATCGTGGAGAAATTTCCAGTGGTAACAGCTAGTTACTGTGATGCTCTAGGAAGCAGATACAGTTATTCAATCCAAATATAATAAATGGTGTGGGCTTCTGGATCCATTTCATTTTAAATGGGTGAGATAGGTACTTTGAAAAACAAAGTTTGCCGTCTGCATCTTTTTTAGCATTATATTCAAGTATACTAGAGAAGTAGCATTGCTGTTTCAAGCTTCCTTCCAGCTGTGGCACAGCTATATATATATTTTTTTCCCTACACCCACAGTGCTGTTTAGGTTCTTACAAAAGACTCGAAAGCTTATTCTAGTTGTTTCTGGAAGGCAAAGAAAAATAGATGTGGCAGGTGAAAACATTTTTCTTCTCAATTTTGCTTGACTCTAAATTGAGCCTATTCTCGACTCTGTTTGGCTATGTCGTACTACTGTTTATCTCTTCAGAGAACTTGGGGCAAAACAAGATGTATCAGGGATAGTGTCACAATTCTGATTGTCAGGTTTCTCGTAGAGTTGCCTTGTCAATTCAGTCTGTCTTTTCTCGGGAGCAGGCTGGATGGGAGAGTTTGGAGTGTGATGATAGAAGCAAGGAAGTCATCTGATAGAAGTCCTCTGGTGGCAAAATTACTGATCGGAGAAGTAAATGTAGAGATTGTCAGATTTTTTAAGTACTTATCAACGAGAGTTGGTGGATTTTGCAGAGGACTTTGACCCAGACTCGTTTAACTCTGTGAGCATGTTAGATTGTATTGGTAAACACTGAATTACTGTAAGGATATACACAGGCTCTCACTGTGCCCTGTGCAGGTTGATTTGGTACCCCAGCAACATTGTGGTGTCAAGGAAGAACTCCACTCTATCATGAAGTCCAAATTTTACTTTATGCCATGGCATGCTTGCTGCGGCCTTATAAATAGAACACCTGCGACTGACGTCTCTCCTGAGTGGTTTTAATAATACTTCTGAAAGGAATAAAATTGGGGTGTTTCTTTAAATGTGGATGAATTCTTCATTATCCTAATAATGTGCCCAAATGCTTTTTCTGGGAGAGTATTCTTCGGTCAACAATGGAACTTTCTCTATAAAAGCATTGTATTATGATGTGAATTGGCATTAAAATCTTTGGATGCTTTAGCATTATTAAGTTAATGGAGAAATATTTTATATTGTCTTATTATTATTATGTTTATGTTAACAAAAAGTGGGCAAAGTTTGCAAAATTTAGTTTCTTTGAATATTTGCACAGCGGCTGCAGCTCACAGTGGGCCAGGGCTTGGTACTACAGATCCATGAATGGGAAGACACTGTAGAAAGAAAATACTCATCTTCCTAGCGCATGTGACCTGGTTGCTACTCGTTATCTTGGCCCCTTGAGGCACATTGCGGGATGAAAACCCTATTTCTTTATGTAGAAATTGACCTTGCTTATTTAATTGGGTTTCTTAGCAAAATTCCAAGTTTGCAACATGAGAGGAAATAAGATTTGCTCTCCATTTTGTATTGACTAAGCATGGTCAGCCAGAAAGTATTTTCCTCTCATGTTTACTTGTATTCTTCTTGCTAGTACTGTATCTAGTTTTTCCATCCCAGTTAAGTCCTGGCTTTTGTGGGGCCCAAATCACTGAGGACAGAAAATTGTACATTGATTGTCTCATTAGGCTACACGTAGTTGATTCGGCGAGCCTGACTGGTGTGTGTGTGCAGCCTGAAACCAGACTCTCCAGAAGAAAGCCAGCTTGGTCACCTTGGAATAATGACCTGTCAAAGTAAATGACGATGGTTTTGAGAGACGGTACTTACTTTCAGAGTTGGCCTTGTGCTTCAGTAACAGTGTCCTCTCCTGGTCTCTGTGGTCACAGCTGTACCCTTACCTGACAGGAGCTACTTTCCCCCCTGTTTTCCATGGGGCGGAAAGCCAAACCTCATAGAGTGTGACTCTTAATCTAGTAGTTCTTAGGTAGATTTAGAAGAAACTCAAACCTGGATGCATGAGTTGTTCGTTATTAAATTTTGTGGGAAAGTTACTTTTTTTTTTTTTCTGTCCCTTTTACAAGATTGAGGCAGTTCCTCTCCCTTTCTTTGGGGTATCGGAGGGAAACAGTGGTAAGTGAGCCGGCAGGAGGGTGGGCGCCCAGGGCGTTCCTACTGTGTGCGTCTCTGGTGCCGCAGCCTCATAGAGCTGCCACTCCCCTGGCTACAGACGCCGTGCTTTCTGTCAGGTTGCAAATTTGCACACAAGAAGAATTCCTCAGGAAGAGTTTGCACATGCATCGCCTTGCAATATTCTGTAATGACCGAACAAGGGACTTGAATGTTTTTCAGCACAAAAGGAGAACTTTAGAGTGGTGGTCTGTGCACACATACTGGCAAAGGTCATGGTGATCTAGCAAACACGATTGGTTTCTGCAGCATAAAGTGAGCAGGAGCACTTGTATCATAGTATTTAAATAAGCCTGTTTAATCTCCAGAGTAACCCTTCCAGATTTTGTCTTCTTTTCTTACTGAGACTGGCTATATTTTCCTCTGTGTTTTTTCTGTTTTATGGCAGTTAATTATTTCCATGATTATTATAGAAGCATTGCCCTTGAGCTGAAATTCAGTTGTTTAATAAGCAGCTATTATTGAAAATAACTGAACATTGTTTTATGAATATACACTAATCTGAGATAATAAAGTATTTTAAAACTAAGAAGCAAAACAAAAAACGTAGGTTAGGTATCCAGTCAGTTTGGATGTTTTGAGCTGATTTTCTTTACGGCGTCTCATTGTGCTTCACAGTATTATGTTTACTTTACTCCAGGTCTAGGCCTCTTAAGGGGACTTTAAAATGTAAGATCAGAATGTGAATCCCTTGACTGACACCTAGAATAGGTTAATAGGACCTTTTCAATTGTGGTTGCAGTTTTCAGTAAGATTGCGTAAGATAAAGTTCATGTTTATCAGAAGTTAAAATAGGAGTTCTTGGAGAAATGGCTTTCTTGTTACTTTCATTACGCTATGGAAATTTGCCCCAGTTTCTGGCCACCAGAATTGATGAAAGGACCCTTGATTTTTTCAAGGGTAACGATCTGTTTTGTCCCCTTAGTTTTGATGAACTAAGTCACTGACACTTTCCCTCCTCCCCTGACCAAGACCCTATTTTGAACTTCTTTCCAGAGCTGAGTGGCACAAGTACATATACTATTTCTGCTGATGTTGATGGTGTGGGTGTGGGAGAATTAGAGAAAATCCTCCTCAGAGGTATGTTCTAACAGGACCTCAGTACATGTTGTACTCCCTCTGGTCGAAAATTATCTTCATTTCTGGTTGGACTGTGTTGCTTAGAAAAATGTTAATGGTTTAAAATTCTAGGAAACTTATAGTGTGGCTCTGGGGTAAATTTTGTGGTTTAGAAAAAAATAAATATTTTGTATTGATTCTAACATGTCATTTCAATGTGGCGACGATGTACTAAATGCAGTAAGACTGTGGATGTTCCCTCAGAAGGGTATGTTTTGTTAAACAGATGGCAATTTAATTGCTCTCATTAGCTCTGTTTGTCAATATTATGACCATGCAATGCAGGAGAAATTGCTCAGATGTGAAGTTGTGGGAGCTATGGCTGGAAACAGGAATGCTTATGAGTAAATGGGAGGTCGAATGCAGACAAGAGGCTCTTGCCACCCACCAGCACAGCCAGAGCAAGGATGAAGCAATGAAGTCTAGTCCCTGGTGGTGCTTATTTGTTGGAAAGCATGGTGGCGCTTAGAACAGGGTGTTATGTACACCAGCTCTTCCCAATCCAAGAAAAAATGGTGGATGAAACTCTTCTTGATGGGGGATTAAAGCCACTGACTTTGGCTCTGACCTTTAACTCTTGATGGATTTGGATTCACTCCTTCTGTATTAGGGTGTATACCATCACTCAAAAACATTGTGGTTAATGAAAATAAATCTTGTACAGATGTCCTTGGCTTGTTATGTTGATACTTGGTTCACTGTAACTTTGTTAAAATACGGAACATACGATTTCCCTTACAGTATATTCATAATGCCTCCTAAATAATAACCACACTTAGCACATTGTCTGTTCTGTCAGCTGGTTAATCAGCTGGCAGGGTGAGTGTCCATCTTGACCTTTGTACCAGTGATTGGAAAAAAAGGGCGTGTGTAGTTAATTATATACATTGAGTTACCTAGGCTGCATATGTATGCAGTATCTATACATATGTACATATATATGTCATTTTTCTTCTTTAAACACTGGCACATTATGGACCTTTATCAGAAGTTTCTGACTTGTGGTTTTTTGCATTGATGATACCATGCTTTTAAAAAATAACCCTTTTTTCTTGCTATGAAATTAATATTATTTCCTAGGTTTTATGAAATCTCACTTTGCAATTTTAGTTCCTTTTCGCTTCGCTTCGCTTTCTCTTTTCAAGTGTCCTTCCTACAGTGTTCTCAGAATGCCAGTTGTCATCCTCCTCTTTTTTTAAAACCCAAGCTGTGTTGTACTGGTACCTTCTTTTTGATTACTGCACACAGCAGGATTCCGTGACTGTCTTTTCTCTTTCTCTGCATTGAAATCACCTGACAGTTTCCTCCTTCAGCTTTTTCTTTGTTTCAGCCATGTAGGGAGTTATTTAAATCCTCTCCCTTCCCTTAGCAGATTTTCTTTTTTAACTGAACATTGAACTTTTCTACTAGAGTCAGTTCTTTTTGAGTATGTTAATATGTGTTTAATTTATTTTCTCTGTTGGCTTATGTCTTCATAATCTGAAATTCTAAAACATTTTGAATTTCAAAGAACATGGTTTCGTAGAGGAATATCTTACAGATAATCTGAGAGCAAAAGTCTGTCTTAGCTTTACTGAGTTGTGTGTTCTTGCTTGGGTAAGGTTATTTTTCTCAACCTTAGTCTCCCCATATTAAGCCCTCTTTCTGCCCTAGATTACTCATGATAGAGCATCTTCCTCGGGCAATGGGTTTCATTGGCAAGAGGAATAGAACAATTCTAAATTTCTTAATTATGCACCTTAAGTGACTAATAATATACTTCAAAACATATATTTAAAAAAACGGCCACAACTATAAAGAGAAATAAGGTAATCTACCAATATAATGGGCATCTTAAACATACCTCCCTGATTAATTAATAGATCGTGAAGACAAAATCATGACTATGAAGGGCATGAAGATTTAAATAGCATAACTAATAAATGAGACCTGATGGAGATACAGAAAATCTCCCTGCACTTCCCAATGAGAAAATAAGCGTTTTTTGCAAACCAAATCTAACATTGCATTTAAAGTACAAAGAATGATGACCAAATTGGATTTATCCCAGGATGTAAATTGGTTAATATTAGAAAATCAGTCAGTGTGACTCATCTGTTAATGGACTAAAGTATGATCAGATTGTGAAAATCCAAAGAGTCTACAAGGCAAATTAAAAGACTTAAGAGCTTATCAAGGTTGCTGGAACAAAATCAATATGCAGATGTCAGTTACATCTCTATGCATCCAGCTACAAGCTCTCATGTCTCCACAATTTATTTTTTTAAAAGATTTTATTTATTTATTTGACAGAGAGAGATCAAAAGTAGGCAGAGAGGCAGGCAGAGAGAGAGGAAGGGAAGCAGGCCCCCTGCTGAGCAGAGAGCCCAATGTGGGGCTCGATCCCAGGACCCTGAGATCATGATCTGAGTCGAAGGCAGCGGCTTAACCCACTGAACCACCCAGGCGCCCATCCACAATTTAAATATAATTAAAAATTTATAGTAGGAACAAAACAATATAGAGTATGTAAGAATAAATCTTAAGAGCTGTGTAAGCCTATTAATGACAAATGGTGATTAAAAAAAAAAACAATACTTCTATTGATCTAAAGGACTATGATGGAGAAGATTATCTTGGTCTCAACTCTTTGTCCAAATTGGCTAATAGATTACTGCAATTCCAACAAAAAGTCCCAATGGTTTTCACTGTGATACTTGACAAGCTGATCCCAAAATGTAAATGGAAGAGCAAAGGGTTAAGGATATTCAAAACATTATTAAAAAAGAATGAAGAGTGAGGGGGAACTAGCACAACCAGATTTTAAAGTTTACTCTAAAATGAAAAAAACAGAAACCATTACTCAGACATCTAAAGAAGCAACAACAAAAACTTTAAAATGTAGTGATTAAAACAATGTGGAATTGGGATAGAGATTATGAGTAGATGAATAGACAGGGACAGATTGCTCAGAAACTGATCCAAATTAATACGAGAACTTAATTTTTAAAAGGGCAGTCATGGCAGACCCCAGGGAGAAGGACGGATTATTTAATAAACGGGGCCTTGGTAATTTTTCACAAAGGGAAAATGTGAACTGGACCTTGCCTTGCATCAGGCACAAAAAGCAATCCCGGGTGGATTAAAGGTTCACACAGTAAAATTAAAACTATAGAACTTTTAGAAGACAGTATAGAAGAATATTTTTATGACTTTGGGGAAGGGAAGGATTTTATAAACAAAGGAGGATGTGCAAACCACTGAAAAATGAATAATTTGGCTACATTGACAGTACTTCTGTTGACTGAACATTTCAGAGTGAAAAAATGAGCCCAAAGTGGAATATGATACAGATGTTCACAGTATACCTAACTTGTTAATGAGCTATCTGCATATAAACCAGTAACAAAAAGAGAAATGGCAAAGATGCAGACATTCATAGAAGAAGAAACAGAAATGACCAAGCCTGAAAACATGTCTAACTTGATTAGTCATCAGGAAATTATTCCATAAGTATCATTTTCTGGCCATCAAATTGTCAGCCACCCAAAAAAAAAAAAAAAAAACCAAAACCAGAAAATACCAACAATTAGAGAGATGACAGCAGGGTCTTTTTCATCTGCTGCTGTTGGCGTGTAAGATAGTGCTACCACTTTGGAAAACAGTATTAACTAGTTAAGTTGACCACAGATATATCGTACAGGCAAGGATTTACGTTCAGAGAAACTCCTGTGTAGGTGTATACACCCAGGAAACCCACAGGAATAGTGCGGCGGTGGTGTTTGTAATAAGAAGAGAGCCCAATGCCCATCCACAGTATAATTAGTAAGTGAGTCTCTGTGTGGAATTCTGGAGAGCAGTGAGTGTAGTGTAGAGCTTTGCACATCGTGAGTGAATCTCAGAAGTGACGTTGGCTTACGTCAGAATGATTCATGAGTAGTAAAGCTAAAGAAAAGGAAGATTAAAAAATCTTTGTTAATTTTGACAAAATTAACAAGGTCGTGGTTTGCTTAGGGATGGGCTGGAAGGAAAGCAGAGCAGCACGGGCTTGTGAGCACTTGATAACAGGAACTTCTGACCGTTGTAAATACGGCAGTTCTTGAGTTAATATGTATATTCGATGCAAAATCAAATGCCAAAGAGTATTTATTTTTAATACAAGTTAAAAATTCATATGGAAGTAGAACATGAAAATAGGAGGATCTTCATTGAAAGGGGAGGGAACTTGCTGTACCAAAAAAAATTTTTTTTTCTTTTAAGTGCAATTAAATTTTTACACTCATACAAAAATAGACCCCTCAATTGAAAATAGTATTAAAACTAAACTCAGATGCTTCTAAGAATTTAGAATGCATTAAAGGTCGCTTTTTGAAATAATTCCGACCATGACGGATTACTCAATAAAGGTGCTGGTTTCAGTAGAGAAATTTATTCCCATCAGACCATTCACCAAGAGAAATTCCAGTTGGACTAAAAGTTTAAGAATAAGTTACAAAAATGAGAAGACAATATAGTTCATATCCGGGGAGATTGGAGAAGTTTATTCTAAGGATGTAAGCAGTGGCAGGAAACAGCGCTGTCCAAACCTGAGTGTGTGTAGAGCACCACCCCGGCATGTGCATATAGACGTGTATTTTTAAGTTAATGTTTATGTACTATACTGATACACATAAGGCAAAAAAAAAAAGTGAAAACGTTTAAAGTATCTTTTGTGTGTATTGTAAAAAAAAAATACCTTTGCTCTTTCTAAAACTTTTTTTCTTTTAGTGAGAGCTGTACAATTAAAAGTGCTTATTATTTTTGAAACCTCTAGTTTTAACATTTTGTGATAAAAATTACTTAATTTCTGATTCTAAGGTAAGTTTATTCTAATGCTGGGTTTTAACGGCTATTGTAGCTTAAAAAGCCACTTCATTACCATCTGTGGATCCAAATAACTGTGCTTAACCAAGAAACAATGCTCATTTTCCACTTCATCTACTAGTCTTCAAAAGTGTTTGTTGAAATCTTTATAATAAATTTCCATCTTTCTCACCATCAGTACCTTGTTCTTGCTCAATTGCAAGTGTGGCATTTTTACTGGTTAAAAAAAAAAAAATGGGTTCAAAACTTACTGAGGGGCGCCTGGGTGGCTCGGTGGGTTGGGCCGCTGCCTTTGGCTCGGGTCATGATCCCAGGGTCATGGGATCGAGCCCCGCATCGGGCTCTCTGCTCAGCAGGGAGCCTGCTTCCTCCTCTCTCTCTGCCTGCCTCTCTGCCTGTTTGTGATCTCTCTCCTCAAATGAAAAAAAAAAAACTTACTGAAAGTCATTTTTGGATTTCATTTCCCAAGTTTTAACTTTGTACTTACAAGAGTTTTTAATAGGTACCAGTTCATTTTCATAAAGCTGGAAACACAGGTCTCACCATTTTCAAAATGCTTTTAACATGAATTTGTTTTGGAAAAGGTAGCTACTTTCTTACTCACTGTTAAAATATCCTCTTTATCTTGAGGGGCAGGTAAAGTCTGTTTTGTTTTTTTTTTTAAATACTTTTTACATTGTATATTACCGACACGCACTTGTCACCACAAGAAAGGTTGGCAAATTGCAAACATTTTCTTTTTCTCAATAAATATATATCACTTTAAGTTTGACAGTACTTTTTAGAAAACCAGCAGCCTCTTGGGATTTAAATTTCCCCTTCTCAACAGGTTCCACAGGAGAAGCCCTACAGAAAGTGGTTTGATCATTTTTTCCTACTGTTCCCAGGGATGGTACATAGCCAGCTCCCAGATGCGCACAGAGAAGTTCCATGTAATGGTGACTTCACAGCATAAGGGCTGAATTCTCTCCCGCCCCCCCCCCCCCCCTTAAGACGAGTTGGGAGGAGAGAGAAGCAGAGCAGGAGAAGACTGTGAGCTGTGCTCTGGGGAGAAAAACGCCTTGGATATCCCCTAGAAGAGATTTTCCTCAGGAAGCAGCCTCCAGAGCTACCCGTGGAAGGCAGGGACGCCCTGTGTGCACAGAGTCCTCTAGGGCCAGCTCCAGGCTGGCCCGTGGCTCTCCCCAGCTGATACCAGGCGAGGTCTTAGCTGGATTGGGTGCTTCAATCCCACTGCTAAGGTTTCCTGCATTTCCCAGGGACATCTGGAAGCAGGTGAACCGCATGAAAGACTCTGGGGAAGGAGTAGAGCCCTGTCCGATTCAGGGAGCCAGAGCAGTGCCCCCATCTCTGCGCGGTTGGTGCCGGCCGGCCGGGGCGGTCCTTTGCTGACAACCCCCTTTCTGGCCTCCACTGCCTCCCGCTCGGGTGAGTTCTCCAGGGATGGACCCAGGGTGCTTCCGGGCCCCCAGGAGGAGGGGCTGCAGAGGTGCAGGTAGTTTCCTGCCACCTCAGAGGATGCCTCTCAACCCTTTCCCTCACGGGGAGCGCAGTCAGGGCAGAAGCGCTTGCCTTGGCTCTGCAGAGGGCCATCTGTGGTCGTGCTGATGAAGTTCTAGAACCTAAGTGAGGTTCGGTGGGCTGAGGTCCGGAGCCGATGACCAAGAAAGAATTCTCGAGACATCTTTGGTGCAAAATGGTGGTTTATTAAAGCACGGGGACAGGACCCGTGGGCAGGAAGAGCTGCTGCCCCGGGTTTTGAGGGATGGCAGGTTGTGTACCTTGCGGTTGGGGGGCGGTGAGGGAGGGGAGGTTTCGACGGAGTTTCCGGAAGTTAGGGAGTGCCTGCAAGGTGCCGGGAGGAGGCCTTGCCCTTGGGGCGTGATCACTGTCGTCTTTAGGCCAGTCATTAACATCAAGATAGTTGGGAGATTGTTGGTGGGGTGTTCCGATCCTGCTGTCATTTACATTCCCTTCTACCTCAGCCTCCTCAGTCTCATTTATGGTGGGCAGGGAGACAATTAGGGCTTGAGGAACTGAGAGTTATGTGCCTCTGGAGATTTGTGCTATTGACAAGGTAACCTCCCTGTTTGTAGATCGCTAGGACTTCTGTAGAGCAAGGGAGATTGCTGTCCTGCAGGATTGTGATCTCTGCAAGTGAACTCTTTATCGTTTTATGGCAGGCAGGGAGGGGTGCCTGAGGAATGCTACACACATTACGGAGGGGAGGGGGTGCAAGGCGCCAGCTTTTGCTCTGTCCTCAGCCAGCCTCCTGCTCCCTCATCAGTGCCCTCGAGGACAAGGCTTGGTGGCTCGGCCAGCAGGCGCGGTTAGCCGACCACTGCCACACCCCCTCCCCGCGTGTGTCTGCCCCTCTGGCTCTGTGCGTGTGCCGAGGACATCCTATAGATGGAAGTCGAGTGTGGGTTTGTCCTGCAGGAGCCTCGAGGGGGGGTCAAAGCCCACAGCAGTGGGAGGAGGATTCTACACCCTGGAGAATCAAGCTGGAGGCTGCGGCTTCTGAGCAGCGTCTGGCGCCCTGCCTCCGCCTCCCCCGGCTGCTCGCCTGCGGCACCGCGCAGAGGCCAGCGCCCCCAGGGGCCCCTGTCACAGCTTCACTGTTCTCCACGGCAGAAGTCGCGGTTTTCCCTTCCGTCTCTCTGGGCAAGGTTTGGCGTTTTCGCCAAAATCCGTAAGCTCAGTCTACACAAGACGACGTCCGACAGATCCCAAGTGAGAGACTCTGTGCAGGACGCCTGGCCACTCCCTCAGCAAAGGTGTCGTGGGCATGAGAAATGAGGAAAGACCAAAAACCCGTGGTGACCTTGGAGACATGGTGATCACAACACAATGTGGCATCCTGGGACCGAAAAAGGACGTTTGTGGAAAAGCTGGAGGAATTGGAATAAAATCTGCGGCTTAGCTAGTGGCGTGGTACCAGTCATGATTTCCTAATTTCCAGAAATGACCCCCACATCCGCTTTAACCCTCAGGGAAGCTCTGTACTATCTTCGCAATGCTTCCATAAATCAAAAACTGATTCCCAAAAGGTTTTATTTAAATCCCATGGGTCTCTCAGGGCTGGAGAGGGGTGTGACATAACAATCACCAGTTTGTGCTGCAGAAGCTCACAGCGGCACACGGTGTGGGCCCGATGGCGGGTCGCCGAGCCCCACCAATAAAAATACCTGTGTTTTGAGATAAATGTTTATCTTCAAATCAAAGGGTCTGAGCTTAACAACACCTGTGTTTTGGTCCTACTGTTCTCTTGCTGGTGTTGACAGTACATTCCAGCTTCTAGTCAGGGATTGGAGAATTGGGTTGGTATTGGTATTACCAGCCCAGCTTAGCCAAAACAACCCGGCAACTCATCAACTGACGGAGGAAGCTTTGGAAGACGGGCAGTTGAAGTCCTTGGCCCTTGGGTCTTCTGTGGCTGGGAGGTCTTCCCCCAGCGCACTCGGGGAGTCCCTCTCTTCTGGGTTCCTTACACCCTCTACTCTCGGGCTTTAGTCACATACTCCCTGGTTCCCACAGAGCTGGAGTTTGCACTTTGACCGAAAATCATGCTAAGTCAAGCTGATCCAAGGTGTGAGACCAGGAAGTACTGTGCAAACACGGCAGGAAGGTTACAGGCCCCAGCCCCACGTGCTGATAGGAGAGCAAGCCAAGGAAAGCAGGCTTTCTGCTGGGAGGGCTATCTTAGCAGGGGTATGGGGGAGCCTTGGAAAGAAACAATGGGCAAATGTGAGAGGCAGGTGCTCCAGTGAAGATTGGATGTAAAGGCATTTTTTAAAAATTTATTTATTCTAGAGAGAGAGTGCGTGTGCCAGAGGGAGAGGGCAAATGAGAACCTCAAGCAGACACCCCCGCTGAGCACGGAGCCCGGCGCAGGCCTCGATCTCATGACCCTGAGATTATGACCTGAGTCAAAATCAAGAGTCAGCTGCTTAACCAACTGAGCCACCCAGGTGTCCCAGCCATGAGGGCATTTTTGAGAGCTGAGACTGCCAGTCATATCAGGCCATCCCGGGCCAGGGCCCATGGGGAGCCACTGTGGCCTGGACACATGGGGTGGTGCAGGGCTTGGGACTCAGGCTAGGGGAGCAGGTGGCAGAGCTGGGACAATGGTTGGGACCTCTCTGGCAGCGTGGAGCAGGAGACAATGGACACGAAGCTGCGTTGGGGTCAGCTAGCTCCCAGTCTATGAGCGGTGCGTCCCTGTGTAGGTCACTCCAGCTCTCCACGCCTTGGTTTCTCCTGCTGTAAAGCCAGAGGGCTCAGGCTTTCGCTTGTTCTGTGGCTCAGATGCTTCTCATCCTTCAAAGGATAAGAACCACCACCGTGGGGACTCTTCCACTGTCCCGTCACCCAGCGTCGGCTGTGGGCTGGGCACTGTGTGAAGCATGCTGTCCATCGTCTCACGGAGGCTCACAGCAGCTCTGGTTTCCAGTGACAAGGGTGGGGCTCACAGATATGATGTGATCTGTCCAAGGTCACCCACTGGGGACACAGCAGCCAGTCCTCAACGAGTGCACACTGTTGGTTGATGTAAGGGCTGCAAGATGTAACCAGAATGCAGGCTGGCAAGCCCAGCAAGTGCTCGCGGGCTTCCCTGCGGTGGCCCTGCTGCTCCTGGGCACAGCTATCTGGAAGGCAGAGGTGTCCCAGGGCCATGAACGGCCTCCCGCCTGGTGCTGAGTCCTCAGCCTGCGGGCTGTCTCGTGCCAGCAGTGTTCTCTGCTGGGCAGTGCCTTCTAAGCTGTGGGTGGCCACTTGGCCTCCAGGCAGAGCCCCACCTGAGTGGCCAGGCTCAGGGAAGACCAGATTTTTGGGGCACACGAAGAGGAGCCCCACAGGTGGGCAAGAGCTCGCTCAGCAGAGCCAGAGACTCCCAAGGCCAAAATGACGTCCCTGCCAACAGCCAGAAATCGCAATTGAATGGCTGATTGTTGTTTGCTGTTTGGAGGGACAGAGATCAAAGCCAAGAGCACACAGACTCGGGGGACATTGCACCCTGTTGCAGGGAGAGCTCAGCTTAGAATCTGCAGCAGACCGGGGGAATTTTGGCTTTACCTTTAATTCATCAGGCAAGTCACTGAACCACTCTGACTTGCAGTTTCCTCATCGACAAAACCAAAAATTGGCCCATGGCGGTGAACACCAGTTAGGGTCCTCTGACCTTCCATTTCCCTTCGTATAGTTCTCTTCAGGGGATTGTTCCTCCTGTTTACCACAGTCTTGGGGGCACTGCTGGGGAAGCCCTGGGCGGGGAGACTGCCTGAGCTGGGAGACTGCCTGAGCCACCTAGGCTTTCTCCCCCGGAGCTGGGATGGTGTGCGGAGTGATCGCCGTCTGAAACCGGCAAGAGCAGAGAGAGAGGGACTGGGTGTGGGTCCTGCCACGGAGATCCCTGGCGCCGCCAGGTGCGGGGGCTGCAAAGCATGGCTCTCAACACTCCTTCCACCTGGTGACCACCCTCCCTTTGCCCACCGTGGCCTTATCTCCGTCTCCAGGGGTGGCAGCCGGTGACTAGTACTCACAGCCCAAGCTCTCTGGCTGGACCCCCAGAAGATCCCTTCCCCAGAGTGAGGACTCTGCTACCCACTTTGGAGCCTTTCTTGTTTCTTTTCTTTTTTAAATTTTTATTTATTTGAGAGACAGAGAGTGAGAGAAAACAGAGGGGACAGGGGCAGAGGAAGAAGCAGGCTCCCTGCTGAGCCGGGAGTCTGATGTGGGACTTGATGCTGGGACTCCAGGATCGTGACCTGAGCTGAAGGCAGCTGCTTAACCAGCTGAGCCACCCAGGCACCCTGGAGCTTTTCTGAAACAAGGTGGTGGACAGATCAGTGAGCACACTGAACATTTCTTCCTGCTCTGCATTTTCTCTCTGGGCAGTAAAGGGAGACATTGCAGGGGATCCAGGATAGAGTAACCTGGCGTGGGGTCCCTAGGAGCCCCCGTTCTTGATCTGGCCCTGTCCTTGACCCGCCTGGTTGGCACAGCCAGGCCTCTGGTCCACGTGAGCAGGTGCCCCTGTGCAGCTTTGAGAGTCTCTCTGGTTACCAAGCCTTAATGAACTGCAAAACACTTCCCCCCGCCGCTCTCCTCCGGCTGACTGTAAATTGCTTTTGCCCTGGTGCCCGACACAGTGAAAATCGCATTTCCAGTCCCCAGGCAGCAGTAGGTGTTCTGCGGCTGCAGCCGGAGCTGGCAGGGAGGCCCGGGGCCCCGGGAGAGCGGGAGCCTGAAGGGAGGGGCGGGCCATGGACACCTTGTGGGGACATCGTGGGCTCTTGCAGGTGGGGATGGGTGTCTGGATGTCCTGGTGTCTGGAAGGAGCCCCTCGAGCAGGACAGTGACATTCAGGCCTCAGTTTCTGTCTCTAAATGAGGTCACGTAGGAGAACAGCCCCACTGAGCGAGTCCTTGTTCCAAGCTCTGTGTCCACCCACCCTCACCCAGCGCTGGGAGGCACCCCATTTTCCACATGAGGTCCAGTGCTGGTCCCAGGCAGAGCTGTCTGAGTTGAGAGGGCCTTCTGCTACACCGTGGTCCTGGGGAGCCAGTGGGCCATCACCCCAGGTCTCCCGGCACCAGCCCCTGGGCCATCGCCTCTCCAACATGCTCCATCCACGTACCCGTGCCTGGCACGGCAGCCCCAGGGGGGTACCTACTTGCAGGGGGAAAGTTGGAGGGCTGTCTGGGGCCTTGTCATGGGTCCCCTGCCACCTGGCGAGACAGAAGTGGAGAGCTGGTGCTGTGTTAGCTGCTGTGAGGTTTTCTTCTTGACGTTGCATACCGGGTGCTGGGTAGCTGATTGGTTCTTAGGAAGAAGGCAGATCTCAGTACCGCCCCTTAGGGCAGTGTAGTAGTGGCCTGCCTTTTCCCCACCCATACAGCGGCCTTGCACTGGAGGCGCGGTTAGTGGTCATCCCGGGAAAACCAGGGCGGCTCTGATCCATTTCTTTCCTTTAAAAGTTGTGACCACATGATGAAGAACAACAGAGGTTACGATGATACTGTCTGGCCAAAGTCCACTATCCAAGTTGCTTTTTTAACTTTCTCTTCTTTGGGCTAAAATTAGGTGCCTGTTTTCCTTTAACTCAATAAACAGCCACTGAGCAGCCCCCACGGATTAGATTAGGCGGTCTCCATGGTAGTCGGTGTGTCTACACATCTTATTAGACCCATACCTAGGCTGTGGGCTCAGAATGGAAGTCCTTGGGAAAAAACAGTAGCTTTCTATTGTTGCGTATGTCTGTTGCCAGGTGTGAGCTCGGCACCTTGGATACACGATGGCATTTAAGTCCCAGAGGAGTCCTAGGAGGGGGCTACTAGCATTCTCAATCCCATTTTACAGAGGGGTAAGTGGGCTCCAGAGAAATTTCGGTAGCCCATCTGAAATCCCCCAGCTGCCAGGGCATAGAGGTATGTGTGGTCTACCTTGAGTGTGTCCCCAGAGGCTGTGCACCTAGTCCTGGGCCACCCTGAGGACCCCGGAGTGGGAAAGAGGCTCTGAGCCACCTCGGTTTTACAGGACACTGCACAGCAACCAATCATTGACCTCCAAAAGGCTGCTCGGGCTGGCTCACTCTGCAGCTGAAATGCTTTTAACTCTTTATGGCCACCCTCGGAGTCTAATTGGAGCCTAATTGGCCCTGATGGGCAGTTAAAGATGTGATTAACGGAACAGAGGGCGAGTTAGCACTTAACTGCACTGTGGGCTGGCCGCGTGGAGGCTGGTGGGGCTGGGAGCCGGGAAGGAGGCGGTGGAAGGGCTCCGGACCTTCGGTCTTCGAGCTCCTGTTCTGCCCTCCTCCCCTTTGTCTGCACAGGAACAGAGAGGGGTGAGTGTGGGCGGCAGCGAACCAGAGAGGACCTGCGAGGCGGACACAGCCGAGCAGCCTGAGCCATCTTGGGCTCCGCGCACAGCTACCCCAGGAAGGAAGAACTCACCCAATTCCCCGTTTCCAGATGAGGAGCGGAGGCTCAGAGAAGCAGGTACCCAGGGTCTCACAGCCAGTAGGTGGCAGAGCCGAGACGGCCGGACCGAATCAGCCGCACTTGAACTGTTCCCTGCGCTGTCATCCCCGCGGGTGGTGGTGGCCACCACGCGCCAGTGGACCCCACACCAGTAGCAGAGCTTGCTTATTCCCGAAGGTCCCACTGAGCTGAGCCTCCCTGCCTGGCTGGCATCTACTCCGCAGGCTAAAAGGGCTGCCGGATCCCCGTCCGCTTATGGGCGGCTGAGACCCATCCTGCTGCCAAAGCTCAGAGCCTTATGTCGACCTGCCCCCAACGAGCTGCAGTCTGGCCCCAGGTGTCTGCCCCTCACCTCCTCCAACATGGCTTGCATCAGAGCTGGGTCGAACGCCTTCTCCCGACATGACTTTGCAAGGGGTCCTTGGCCAATAGGCAGCCCTTCTGTTTTCTCGCTGGCAAGAAAAGGGGGGTTCCTGAGCTATGGTGTGCACAGCTGGTACCTAGGAGGCTTGTAACTCCCCTCACCTCCACGACCCCGATACGATTCTGATTCTGTAGGTCTGGAGCAGGGCCCGGACACCTGCATTTCAGCTGCGAGCTCCAAGGTGTCTCGAAGGCACGTGGGGCCTACCACGTGTGGGAAGGGGATGCTGGCTTGATCCGGTCTAAAGTTTGAATTTCCATGTGGTCTAATTGAAGGCTGATTCTTAGTCACCCTCAACTCTTCTGATCCAGGCTAAAATTAGAATCCCCGGCGCGGCTGACCTTTCCATTCACCTGTCACCGTGCGCTGAACACCCACTCGGGTGCCAGGACCCGGGATGGGGAGCTGACAGGGACACAGGGCGGTCCCCGAACGCCTGCTATAGGGTTCTCATAACAGAGCCCTTGGCAACAGCTAAGTGGAGCGGAACGTTCCATCGGGGGCCCAGGAGGTAGGTACATGTGTCCTGTTTTCTGCACTTGAAGGTGCTTTTCTCCGGAGTGTTCTCAGTCTCCCCAGACAGGGGCTTGGCCCCGGCTCCCTCCTCCCCTGCCCCATGAACCCCACTGCAGCTCAGCGTGCACAGACCGTGTTCGGGGGAGCTGCTCCGAACCCCCTGCCGGCGGGGGAGCCTGCTGTCTGCTGGCTCCCTCACCGTGGTGTGACAGCCCAGTTAGCAGGGGATAGGATGGGCCGGGGGTGGGAGGTGCTTTGGAACGGAGTCCCCCAGAGCCCTCCGCAGTCAAGGGCTTTATTAATATAGATTAATGAGCATAAACAGGATTCTTGATTTCCTCAAATAAATGGATTTTGAGTGGTTACTCTGGCAACGAGGCCTACTTACATTCATTATCCAGGAGAGGGAGAGGGAGCGCGGAGGGGTCTCTCCTCTTATCCTTGCGTTTCACAGTCTCTGAGTTTGGGGTGGGGAGAGCAGCGGTGGCGTGAGGAGGGATGTCATTCAAGGGGCTCCGCTGGCCTCTTGGTATCAGGCCAGGCCCTGTGGGAAAATAAGGCAGATCTCATGTGAACTCCTAGGCCCCCAGTTCTGGGCCAGTGGGCCCATCCCCAGGGGCCATGAGGGCAGGCAGCCGTGGTTCGGACATCGGAGGACACACGGAGCTTGTCCATGGAGCACCAACAGGACATCTCGTGCCCAGAGGTTTCTCAGCTGTCGTGGTACTGGGGGGGGAGGGCTCTAGCTGGGAGTCAGGGTACTTTGTGGAGGGTGTCCCCGAGCTACCCTCCACCCTCCCTGCACGAGCGGAGCTGGGTAGCACCGGGCCACCCTACCAGCCGCTCAGAACTCTCACGGCAGACACAGTGCTGACCCGGCATGAGCGGTGACTCCAGACCGAGGCCAACGGCCCATCAGACGGAGAGCAGTCTTCGGGCTCAGCTGCGCTTCTCCCCCTCACCGTAGCAGCCCCCCTTCCTTGGGCACTGCCTGATCTGTTTCTGCCTCCCAGGAGCAGAGGGAGGCTCAGCGAGGGCGGGCGCTGGTGCGAGGTGGCACAGTCCCCCCACCCCGCCCCGCACAGTGCAGACCCATGCCGTGGGCTCCAGCGCCCACGCCCGTCACGTGAGTGGTCCCTTCAGCTCTTTGTTGAGTGTCTGTTTTGTGCAGGTGCTGTCCTTGAAATCAGGGAGAGCCTAAAGCTGCTGAGCATGTGTCTGGGACCCCAGCGTCAGTCGCGTCCCATCCCTGTGACCCCCTGTCCCCAGGGAGGCGGTCGGTGTCCCTTGGTCAGTATCACGCACCCACCACACAGAGGCAAATACCCCCACTTCAGCTTCTGGAACGTGGCAGAGAGATGGTCTTCAGAAGCCTCCTGTCGGGCTCAGATGGGGAAACGGCAAGAGAAGAGCTCACGGTCGGTCCTCGCCCTCCGAGCCAGGCCTCCGGGGAGGAAAACCAGCACAGGCAGGTCCGGGTCCTGCCAAGGGGCATGGCTGGGCTTCTCGCCTGTCCCGGTGGGGAGTCTGTCTTTGCAGGCAGCACTTGGGCGCCTTCTCCGTGTCTTCGACTGGCTCTTGCGCAGCCCTCCCCAGGACAGCCTTACCACTGGTGTCCACTTGTGCGGGCGCGAGGACCCACAGCAGCAACTCATCTGCGAGGCCCTGCGGGGACGCAAGCTTCCCGGAGCCGACTGTGCTGCGGACTCGCGCCCCTGCTTCCCCCCACCCTCCCGGCCTCGTTCCTCCTCCTTCCCGGCTTCCCCCCTCCTCCTCCCCTTCCTCTCTCCCTCTCCCCTTCCTCTTTCTTTAACTTGATCATCCTCTCGGGAGTTCAGCCTGAATGAATGCCTTGCACGTGTCTACCCCTCATTACCATGTTGAGCACAGTTAAAATTTCGCTTCACGATTCTTAGCTGCCATGCCCGAGAGGCGATGGCAGACCCAAGAACCGGATGCGTGAGAGCAGTCACGTCCACTACGGTACCTACGTGGCGCGTGTGGCTCTTTCATGACAATGGAATGAAGCATTCCGTTGCTCCCATGCACCAGCCCCCTTCCAAGCAGTCAATCGTGCTGCACGGCCTGGTGGCTTCCATCTTGCAGGAAGGTCCCTGGGACGGGGCTGGTCTGGAGGCTGCGGTGTGGGGAAATGCTGGAGGGCTTGGGGCGCGAGGAAGCCAGGTGTGCCATCTCTTGGTGGCTGTGAGGCCAGTGGCTCGGGCTTGGCTGCTGAGGCTTGGCGTGTGCCTGGAGCCACGAGGTTGGTGGTGGGGCGGGGGGGATGGAGGCCAGGCAGGCCCACAGGAGACGCCCGCCTCCCAGTATTGTCAGGAGGATCACAAGTCCCTGCACCTGCCACAGGTCTCAGTGCCTCTCCTCGTGCCCATCGGCTCTGGGCACCTGCGAGGGCTGTCTTCACGCTGTCTTCTCGCTCCCTCTCTTTCTAAAAAAGTTGTGCCCCAGATCCCCTCACCTTTCCTTTGTCCACCGATAACCAGCCACATTAATCAGCCTCGTGTATTCTTTTATATTGAAAATAGGTGAATAAGCAAATACATGCGTATATTTTAATTCATTCTCCTCCCTACGTGCTCCTTCCTCTTGCTCAGACACCCCTCCCCTGCAGTTGGAGGCCACGCCCTCTCTCCTTTTCTCTCGGCGGCGGTGGCGTGGCATCCCTCCACACTGCTGCGCCTGGCTGGTCCCTTACCCACGAACATTTGGGGGCCTCCTTGCTTTGCCTGCTGCAACCAGGCGGCAGTGGAAGTCCTGCACGTCTGCCGTCTGGACCATGACCAAGTTCATCTTCAGGATTAATGTCTAGAGGCGGAATTGCTGAGTAAAGCAGGACGTTGGCTTGCTTGGGCAGCTCACCCTGCTCAGAAGTGGTAACAGTCAGCTTAGCCCCCTGCTGGCCCATCTGAGCCTGCCTGTCTGCCCACAGCCCCACTGCAGGGCGCCTTGCTAACTTTCTGGCTTATTCTCAGTCGGACAGGCAGATGGTGTATCTCAGTCTAGTGTGATTTGTGGTTCTCTAATACTGATTAGTCTGAGCATCTCCTTACGTGGTCAGGGGCCCTTTCTGTTTATGTTTCCTTCATCGAATCAGCGTTGCTTTCTTCCTGATGATGGACCAATGCCCTCTTTTTCTCCTTCTTATTTGGAAAAAAAATTAAAAATGCAGGATAGTGCAGAGAACAGTCCGAGCGAAGCTCTAGAACCGTGCTGTCCCACAGAACTTTATGGGAAGATGGGAATGTTCCAGAGCTGTGCCCTCCCGTAAGGCAGCCCCGGCCAGGGGTGCCTCTTGAGCTCTCGAAATGTGATTAGTGTGACTGAAGAATTGAATTTTAGGTTTTGTTTACTTTTAGTGCGTTTCAATTTCAAGGTCAGTAGCCACAGGTGGCTAGTGGCTCCTGTACTGGATGTCGCAGGTGTGAAAGCATTGATTTGGATAGCCTGCGGGCCCCTGCTCCAGGACGCTGAACCATTCTCAGTGCTTCAGGACCCTCCTGGACGCAGGTTGTTTGCAGCCACAAAGGCTGTGCAGGCTGCAGTCACATAGCAGTGACTTTGAATAGAATATTAGGAGGGTGATGAAGTTGGTAGTCAGGGTTTGAATCTAGGCCCTGCGCCTTCCTAGCTGCGTAGCCTTGAACAAGTTACTTGACCTCTCGGAGCAGGCTTTCTAACCTGTGAAATGGGGTGCAGGGGTGGGGATGTATCACTGGCATCTGCTTTTAAGTGTTTGAAGATTAAAAGAGATAATTTAGTAAAGTGCACTTGAACCCTGGCAGGGGCCAGGCCCACAGGAGGTACAGACATAATTTTCCAGGTTTGTCCTGACCCCAGCTCAGTTAATGAGCCAAGGGGAGTCTCAGGGCTCCCGGCACCTGGTGGATATTTTCTTATTTATTCTTCCCTAAACCCCCTAAGGCATAGCTGCTGTCCTTGGCCCCAGTTAGCAGGTAGGCACAAAGGGAAATCGAAACAGTGAGGTGAAATAACCTGCCTCAGGTCACACAGCTAGGATGCGGCCGTCTGGGCTTCAGGTCTCCTTCCCTCCGGAGTCGGCTCCACACAAAACAGGCGGCTTCAGCGTATATTCTCAGAGGCAGTTTCTCTCAAGGTGGTCCGGGGACCTGCAAAATCGGCATCATCTCACAAGGTGTTAGAATGGTCAATTCTTGGGCCTCAGCCTAGAACAACAGAAACTCTGGGGAGGGGCCAGCCACCTGTGTTCTGAGATGCCTCCCAGGTTGATTCTTGAGCCCTAGAGCTTGAGAAGTGTAGCTCGTGGTGGGGCCTTCAGAATGCTGGCTTTGAGTTCCACTGGGGTTCATGGCTTCAGCTGTCTCTACTGGCCCCATACAATCCACTCCCCAGCCCGGCGTCTCCCTCTTGCCCTGGCAGCTCCGATCCATGTTCCTACAGTGCCCTCCTCTCCAGGGCTGCTTGTGGACGCAGAGGTGGGTGGTCAGTGAGGGCTGGCCTGGCCCCCGTCCCCTCCACTGCTGGTCCAGCTCCAGGATGGGTACCACGAACCTACTGTCTGCAATAGGGCTTGCTTCTCGGGCTGTTCTCTGCCCCGTAAGTAGCCCCATGGAAAGCAGCGTGGACGATGATGTTACCGCTCTGTCGTTCGCAAAGGGCTGCGTCTCTGGCTGATGATGACTCAGGGTGACTGACTGTCAGCCTCAAATGACAGAGATCAGGGGCCCTGATGAGAATGCCTGCCACCCCCGGAGCTCCCAGACCCTCAGGGGAACGGAAGGGAGGAGGGCACGGAAGGATGCGGGCCCCAGACAGCCTGGGGAGGCTCTGGTGCTGTCTCTGCAGAGCTCAGAAACTGGGAGCCTGGGCCTCCTCCCAGGCTGGGAACTCAGACCTCCAGCACCAGCAACTGGCCGCTGAGTGTTTTGGAAGTGGCCTCAGAAGATTCTTGTCCCACCCCTGTTTTACTGAGATATAACAACTGACATAAGTTTAAGTTTAAGGTGTTAAGTTTTAGGTGTGTGGTGTGACTGATGCACGCCTAGATCACAGAGCAGTGACCACCATAAGGGGAGTTCACGCAGGCGCCGCCCCAGTTGCTGTTTTTGTGGCGGCGGTGAGAACATTAAAGATCTACTCTCACAGCAACTCACAAGTGCACAGTCCAGAATGGTTAGCCGCCGTCACCAGGCTGCATGCTAGATCTCCAGACCCTCCCCGTCTTCCGGCTGGAAGCTTGGAGCCCTCGACACCATCTCCTTCGTGCCCCCACCTCCAGCTCCCGGCAGCCCCCAGTCTACACTCTCAGTTCCTACGAGCTCGGCTTTTCTGGATTCCACATCTAAGTATCGTACAGTATTTGGATTCTCCGACTATTTTACTTAGCATAATGCCCTCAAGGTCCACCTGTCCTGGCAAACGGCAGGATTCCCTCCTTTTTTATGGATATCTGTATCTACCCCATTTTCTTATCTGTGCATCCACCGATGGATCCTTAGGTCGTTCTCGTGTCCGTGGACAGCGCTGCGATGGACGTGGAGGTGCAGGATGCTTGTGGGAGAGTGACTTCACGATCCTGCTGTGCAGCCACGGCTGGAAACCACTGAAGAAAAGCAGCACGTCTCACCCTTGAAGAGAGGCTGGGACAGCCTGGAGATGCCATTTCAGAGGTGGGTCCCGGACTGTGAAGTTGCACCCCCGTATCTGATTTAAGAAAAGTCACCCATCACTCAGCTATAACCCCATGTGTCTGCATCAGCAGCTTTCCTGTTTGATTTGGTGACGGTGCTATTTGGTAGCTTATTAAAGGGCAGTTCATTTTTGCTTAGGAGATTTCATCAGCAGAAAGCCAATTACCACCACTTCCTTAGAGAATTTTAACATTTATGCTAATTTTCCATGGAAGGTATTTTCGATTCATTTGCATGACTTGCTATTTGGCAAGATGATTCTTAGGGAATGGACTGCTTATGGTGTTCAGGTTAAGCCACTGCTTATGGCGCAGGGTTCAAAGTCTTTTGGCCAGCCCTGGGGAGAGAAACCATACAGGTAGTTATTTGGGTGAGCCCCTGACTGTCCCAGAGCAACCCCCCACCCCCAAAGTTATCAGGCTCTGCCCTCACTTCTTTTACTTTTGGAGAATCTACTGCTGAATGTGTTTGAAAACTCAATCTTCTTATTCAAATGCTGTAGTTGACAGCCAGAGAAATATGAGGCTCAGAGAAGTTAAGCAACTTGCCTAAGGTAGCACAGCCAGGCCATTAGACCAGAGAGATGCTGCAGGCCCTACATTGCCAACTCGCCAGCAGTGTCCAGCCCATGGCTAAGCAGCTCCCCCGTATACCAGGTGGCTGGTGTACCCCCAAGCAATCCCTGATACACTCTCCTGGTGGCGGGATCCCTGGGTCACAGCCAGACTGCCCAGAAGAAACGCAGACTGGGGGCACGAGCTGGGAGGTTGGGACCCAGCACCCTCGCTCTCCCACTCTCCTAACAGCATGACCATCTCCCCCTGTCCTGTCTCCTCCATGGCAGTGCCAAGGCAGGGTCAAAGGTCGTTTCTTAAGACCCATTGAGGCATTCGGAGGCCAGAGAACAGAGATGCCTATGCCTGCCCTTCCTTTGCTGCCTTGTTCCTTAAATGTCCTCCAGCTGCTCTGAACACCCAAACGCTTGTTGGGGAGCAGAACACACTGTTAGGAGTTCGTGGGCTCCGGGCCTCTGCCTCGGACTAGTCAGTAACTTTCAGGTCCATTGCGCAGATGAAGCAACTGAGCCCCAGAGATCAGTCTGGATTGGAGGGAGGCAGGTCTGAACCTTGTTTGGGGTGGAGGGTTGGGGCGAGACTAGTGTTTCCGGCTGTCCCTCACATCTGGCCATCCCTTCCCCTCCCCTGGTCTCCGGTGGATGGCAGAGTGAGGAATAGGCTGGACAGAGAGGGTGTCAAAAGCTAAAAATGGACAAAAAAAAAAAAAAAAAGCTAAAAATGGAATGGAAATGACCAGGAACCTTTTGTTGGGGTTTTGGGGATGGAGCCGCTGCTGGGGCCTGGGGCAGGACCAGTACCCCCATGGCTGAGCTCTGACCCACAGGATTGGAAGTTTCCTGGAGATTGGGATCCCCGTCCTCCTGCGGGGGAGGGGTCAGGCCCAGGCATGACATCATTGCGGCTGCAGGAAGCCGGAACTTCTCTGGCATCTACTCCCTTTGGGCGCCAGGCCTCCAGCCGGTGTGTAAAGAGCCACACTGGGCAAGTCTGCTGTGTGCCCTGTGTCCTCTGAGAGCTGGTAAGGACTGTGGCTCCTCCCTCCCGTGACCACTGACCGGATGAAAGCATCCGATGTGGGTGCCGTCAGAGCGGCACCTAACGGAGGGGCTGCTCGTTCCCACCCCAGTGAGATGCCCATGCCCCTAACTTGGGACCTTCTGCACCTTGCCCACCTGTCCGGCTCTTACTGCATCATGCTTGAGAGCAAGTGCAGGGTTCAAAGCCAGCCGCAGCCTCTGCCGTAGCCTCCACTCCTTAACTGGGCAGTTCTGTCAAGCTGTCGGCATCTCCACTCCTGGTCTGTGCAGGGGGACGGTATTAGGACCTGTCACACACACAGACAGATGGAACGTTACCTGAGATCATCTGTTTGAAAGGTTCAGGATGCTGCCTGGCACATAGTAGCTGCTCAGTGAGTGGTTCTTGGTCATGGGGCCATCGGGGGAGTGGGGAGGGAGGGGGCACCTAGAGGCAGCCCCGGGGAGGGGCAGGGTTGGGGCTGCTGTCTAAGCTAGGAGGAAGCCAGGAATAAGGACAGAGGGAATCAGCTGGAGGGCGGCAGCCACCCCCCCCCCCCCACACACACACACAAGGTTTTCTAGGCTGGCCATGCCCTCCTGTCTTGGGTTCCCCACTCTGGAGGCTTTAGGGCCCAAGCCAAGGGCAAGCACCCAGGCTTTAAAAGCACGTGAGCTGGGGGCTCAGTCGTCCTACCTCAGCATCCTGCCGATTTTTGTCCACAGCCCTGGTGAGGGGAGCTGGGCCTCTCATGCCTTCTCATTGAAGTGGCATTTTTCTATTTCTGAGAGGCTTGTGCTGGGCAAAGGCAGCTGTGGTGGGTGTGGGGAGGGGGAGGGTTGGTGCTTCAAGCAACCGGCCTGGGTGATGGTGGGGGCACACTTTCCCAGCCATAATTTAAAAAATAGAGCTGAAAAACAGTCAGACCTCCCGTGTGACTCAGCCCCATTATCCCTAATCACGCGAAGAATTCACCAACCTCTGCCCTGCAAGTTCCTGCTGCAGGGCTTCCAGAACGCTCCAGCTTTGGGGTGGGGGAGACCAGTAGGGGGGCGGCTTACAGCAGCACAACTTGCTCCTGAGCCCTCAGAGGAGGATGCTCCTACCCCAGGAAGGAGGCCCTGGAGAGGGGTTCTGCTGGGGGGGGGGGGGGGGGGTGGGGGGGGGGGGCGGGGGCCGTGTGGCAGGTGGGGATGTGGGCTCTGCAGCGGGGGCTCTGCGTGGGGCCTGGCTCCTCCCGGCTGGAGCCATTCCTGGTCTCACGTCCTGGCAGGCTCAGCCAACAGCTCTCAGGATTCCCTGCCCCGAGACAGGAGGCATGGCTTTGACACACGAGAAGCCTCCATTTCAGAAACCTTTAGTATACGCTGAATAGAGGCATTAGAAATGAGGAGGCAGCCCTTCCAGGGAAGGACTCTAAAAGATGTCTACTATACCCTATCATGTAAAAAAAAAAGCAGTTTAGGGCGCCTGGGTGGCTCAGTGGGTTAAGCCGCTGCCTTCGGCTCAGGTCATGATCTCAGGGTCCCACATCGGGCTCTGCTCAGCAGGGGGCCTGCTTCCCTTCCTCTCTCTGTGATCTCTTCCCTTCCTCTCTCCTACTGTGATCTCTCTCTGTCAAATAAATAAATAAAATCTTTAAAAAAAAAAAAAAAAAGAAAGCAGTTTATAAGACTGTGCATAGAGTATCGTCTTAGGCTGCTCCGGCTGCCATGACAGACTGCCATGGGCCGGGCGGCTTCTGCATTTGCTTTCCCAGAGTTCCGGAGGCTTGTCCAAGATCAAGATCGAGATCCAAGATCAAGGTGCCGGCCAGGGTGGTCCCTTTGCAGCCTCTCTTCCTGGCAAGCGAAGGGCTGTCTTCTGCTTTGTCCTCTCTTACACAGGACGTCAATCCTATCAGAGCAGCCGCCCATAGCCTCATTCAACCTTAATTACTTCTTTAGAGACCTGGTCTCCAAACCCAGCCACACTGACCGGGCCATGACTTCTGGGGGCGGGTCCAGATGTCCATACTATAACAAGGAGGACACTCCGGAGCCGGACCTACCAGGCTCCAAACCGCTGCTCTGCTTGCACGTTGGGTCGCTTGGGTGGGGAGGGACGTGAACTCTTTGAGGTCCTCAGTTTCCCCTCCTGAACTCTTGGGGAGCTTGTACCTCTGCTTCCCACCTTCCAGAAGGGTCGTGAAGACGCCGACGACCATGAGGCTGGGAGAGAGCCTTGTAAATAGTCGGAGACCCTGAAATGAGAGGTCGTCTTGTGAGAAAGGAGAGCTGGGAACCGTGGGGGACCCCCACCGTCAGGCTCAGCTGGGGTCGGGAGGGGTGTCGACAGAGGTTGCCCCTCCCCTCCACCCCACTACTCTTCAGGTGCAGCACAAACACTGGCGTCTGAAGGCTGGGCTGGTCCCCTCAGTGGGGGTGGGGTGGGGTGGGGTGGGGTGGGAGGTTGCCATGGGCGACAGGGCACCGGGAGTCTGTAGGCCCCCGCCCCCTGCTCCAGCCGGGGAAATCAGCTGTTTTCTGGACTTACTGAATTATCAGGACGAGATGGAAATTTGGCTTGTCTGCTGGTAGGTAGCTGATTAGAGCCTTTAAAACTCTAGCAAACCAAACCCAAACAGCCCAGAATGGCCGCCCCCCAGCAGCTCCTGACCTCAGCTGTCAGAGTTCCTACTGAGATGGTTGGGGGAAGGGGGTGGTCAGGCTCAGAAAGAACAGAGTTGCCGAAGACAGAGGGTGCTGGGGTGCTCCCCGCATCTGGAGGGCAGAGGTCTGAGTCCTCGCGTGCGTGGGACAGGCCCCACAACCAAGAACTAACTGGCCCCAAATGTCAGTAGTGCTGAGAGCGAGAAACCCTGACGTATATGGGGTTGGGTGAATCTTTCTTGTTTGGGGCTGTTCTATGTGTGGTAGGAGGCACCCACGTGAGCACCCTTAACTCAGAGCCAGGCACCTGGGCGTTAATCCCTCAATGACATCCGAGGCCACCTCTGCATCTGGGAGACAATCAGGCAAGCAGCAAGCTGTCTGCTCCTAGCTCAGAAAGCAGCTCTATGAGCTAAGATGTTTCTACACGTTTAGTGTTTGTTCTCAGCCTCTCTAGGAGAAAAATACGCCCCCAATATTGGTCATTATCATGGTGACAAGGTTTCTGGGAGATTGTATCTAAAATGTTTTATCCCAGGTGTTATCAACTGGGTTCCTCAAGAAAGAAATGAGCTCCTTCCCATTTGGAACCCAATTCCCTCCCTGTCCCCGCCCCCCCCACGGGGATCACGCCGCCTTCTCAGGCAGAGAGGGGAGGCGGTGGCCGCAGGTGCTCAGGCTGGGCTGTCTCGGGCTTCGAGTCCTTAACAGCTTCCGAGGCTACTTCTCCATGAACCAGCAATCTCAGGAGTGTGTCTGCCATTTATTATTTGATTAGCCTCTCCAAGGGCATCTTAATTTGTCCTTCCCAGGCACGTACTCTAGCCAGACGGTTTGAGAAATGATGTCTCCGAGTCTGCTATAATAAGACAATTATTCTGGCAGCGTCCCACACCATGGCAATAAGTCCTGAGCCTGGTCAAGGCCTTAATTTCCATCTGGGGTGAGAATGCACGGAAATTTTGAGAAGCCATAGCTTTCAGACGACCAGTGTCCGGAGGGAAAACTCAGGCAGGGCCTCGCGTCTGGGGCGAGGTCTGTTCCGTTGGCCGGTGTGTGTACTGTGGAGACCCGGGAGTCGTGCATGGGAAGCACCTGGACCTTGGAACACAAAGAATAGAGCTGGAGTCGCAGTTCTGCCCTAAGTGTGTGCCTTTGGGAAAATGATTTAACTCCTGGGGACCTCCCCCGCCCCGAGTACCCTTGCACCACCCTGGGGAGAGTCTCAAGGCCAGGAGCAGAAGCTGTGATGATTTAAATTTGCATCTCCATGTGCGGAGATGAGCTGCCTGAAGCCCCATCCGTTTGCTTAAACCTCGGAGGAGGCAGGCTATGTGGGGCCCCCCTGGACAGCAGTCACCGGAGCCAAGTGAGACAGCGGGCACCACATGTTCATTGAGTTGCATGAAACGTACAAAATCACTTCCCAGTCACTACCTCCATTTCTCAAAAACACAAATCCATTTTGTGAGAAATTAAATTCCACAGAAAAGTAAGCACAAAAAGAATAGAACCAATACCCATACTGTCACCACTTAATAGTTGTTAACATATTATCCTATTTTCTTACCTGCTTTAAAAAAAAAAAGTTTATTTATTTAATTTTAGAGGGCGAGAGAGGGAGGGAGGGAGAGCGAGAGCAGGGGTGAAGAGGAGCATGGAGATGGGGAGAAAAGCAGACTCTGCTGTCAGTGCAGAGCCTGATGTGGGGCTTGATCTCGTGACACGGAGATCATGACCTGAGCCGAAACCAAGAGTCAGACGCATAGCCAACTGAGCCACCCAGGTGCCCCTTTATTTATTTATTTATTTACTTATTTAAAGTGAATATTAGCAATGGATAAAGTTTTTTTTTATCTTCCTTATTCCACTTCTGTCCTCTATGCCCTTGAAGTGACCTCCAGCGAGGCTGCTGTAGACCCTTCCGCACATAGATGATACACAAACTTCATTTTAACTTCTGTTTTCACTGTCTGAATAGACCCCTTTCTGCTGCCCTCTTCCTGGACATTCAGGTGGAGCTTCCCCCAATTCTGTGAGCGCGCGTGTGCGTGCACCTGTCTTGTGTGTCCGCCAATGTCAGAAACGTTCGGATGCTCGTTTCCAGCTTTACCAGATCCTGCTAGACGCCACCACTGTGCTCTCCCTGGCTGCTCCTGCCCTTGGGGCCTCCTCTGGTCAAGCCCACGGGCTGCTGACCAGCCTCATCTTCTCTAACGACGACGACCTTCCTGGTTTCTCCCCGCTAGTTCTTCCTGCTTCTCTTCTGGGCTTCTCCTCTCCCCCAGCCCCAGCCCCACAGGCTCTGCTGTTCTTTTCTGCCTAGACTCTCAGCTCACAGAGAGAAACCGATCTGGCTGAGTCTTGTCTCATCTGGCCAGCACGACGTTCTTGAAGCATTCAGAATGTGAACCCTCGGCCCCCAGGGACCCCCAATATCTTACTCCAGCCATACTGATGTAACCCTTCTGGTATCCACCGTGGAGACGTAGGTTGGCTCATTCAGTGTCTTGCTCAGTTTTCTTCTGGGATAACTTCTTCCACGGCAGAGGCTGGAAAGCTAAGATCAGTGTTTTCCTAACTCCCTGCGGGTGTGGCTGCAGAACTGAATCAGAGTCACTCAACCAGGTGCATTTCTTGGGATCTCAAATCAGAACTGAGTCAAAGGGGAGATTCGCACCTGTTTTGCTGCAGTGTTTCCATCAGGCACAGTGGAGCTCGGGAGCAGGCAATTCTAGGGGCAGCTTCCTGACCCCCAACCACCGGTGGTGTAGACCCAGAGCCAGCAGTCGCTTCCTGCGTCTGCAGCTTCTTCCTAGGCAGACGGGGTAATTCCTTTTCCCTGGTGAACCAGTTCTGTGAAGTTTTCTTGGAATCTCTTCTTAGCCTAGAGGTTATTTATTCTTCAGTCCCTTCCAATGACTCGGTAAGCACTTGATTCCTGGAATTGGAGCCACTTCTGCTTAAACTAGCTAGAGTGGTTATTATTGTATGCGACTGAACCCCGACTGATTGGGGTCCCGAAGGAGCAAGTTTTTGATCCCTGATTTATTCCTTTAATTTTTCTGAGAGCACATTCTGACTTTACTTTTATTCATTTATTTATTGAGCCATCCAAAAATATGAATTAAATATCTCCTAGGTGTCTATGACTATGCTGAACGTGGTGGATACAAGACCGAGACAAGATGATACCAACCAACATCCCTCTTCCAGTCTTGGGGAATGCTGTTCTCCTGTCTTCTAAATGAGGAACTACATGTATGTCTTTGATGCCTTTTTTTTTTTAAAGATTTTATTTGTTTATTTGACAGAGAGAGAGCACAAGTAGGCAGAGCAGCAGGCAGAGGGAGAAGGAGAAGCAGGCTCTCCACTGAGCAGGGAGCCCGACGTGGGGCTCGATCCCAGGACCCTGGGATCATGACCTGAGCCGGCAGCCACTTAACAACTGAGCCACCCAGGCACCTCGATGCATTTTTTTTTTTTTTTTTTTAGCAACACTCGCTGCCACCCTCCCCATGGTCCCTTTGTAAGTTCCAGCTTCACAGTGAGCTTCAATAAATCATTGGTTAGATAGGACCCTGTGACCCTATCCCAGTGTATCCTCGTGCAGATGAAATGACAGACAAGCCACGAGGAAAGGGGCTGCTACACGAGAAGGTCACCTGTGTTTCTGAGGTTTCCAAAGGGCAACGGTAGCATCTGTCCCCCTACTCCAGTCAACTGGGTCTGAGGCAGCTGATAAATTGCTACTTTTTCCCCAAGACAAAAGGCATTATCAGCCCAGCTGACAGAAATAGCTGCTTCTCTCGCAGCCAATTTGGAATCACATCTGGGATGGTTTAAACTAACCAAACATTTCTTTTTGTATACATGGATGTTCTAAGTGTTGAGATATGTCATGTGCCAAGAAAGGAAATGAAAATAACCCCACAGAATATCTCTGACTTAAAATGAGTCAGGGCTGCTGAAGGGACATGCACACTTTCTTAACTTTTTCTTTTTTAGGTTGAGAGGGAGCTTGTGAATTATTTAACCTAGACTTCAAGATAAATATTGCAAAGGATAAAGAGGGACCTTTCATAATAATGAAAAAGGCCAATTCATCAGAAAATGTAACAAGCCTAAAAGTATATGCTACCAATAACAGAGATTCAAAACACAAGAGGCAGAAGTGACAGAACTAAAGGGAGAAATAAATCAAAGCAGGAGATTTTATTACCCCCCACTCCATAACTGATGGAAAAGCATATGGTAGACTAAAGCATATGAAAGATATGAACAAAACTATCACCCTATTTAAACTGGTTGACATTCATAGAACCTCTGCCCATCAATAGGAAAACACACATTCTATTTCCCTGCAAATGGAAGATTCTCCAAGATAGATCACATGCTGGACCACAAAACAAGTCTCAATAAATTTCAAAAAGTTAAAACCCTAAAAATCATGTTCTCTAACCAAAATGGAATTACACTTGAAATAAAAAATGAAATATCTAGAAAATCTCTAAATATTTTGGAAATTAGGCAACACACTTTTAAACAATCCGTTGGTCAAAGAAGAAATCAAAGGAGAATAAGTAGCATAAATTGAATGAATAATCAGGTTCCTTTTCACTCTCAAAAGCAGAGTGACCAAGTGATCTGGTCTGCCCAAGGGCTATCCCAGTTTTATTACTGAAAGTTTCGTGTCCCAAGAAATTCCCCAGTTCTGGATAAACCAAATCATTGGTCACGCAGTGAAAGGTTTGCACTCACTATTAAGTTAGGTGGCCGCCTTAGGCATGGGGCTTCTTTCTCTTTCTTTTCCCCAGTTTTATTGAGTATGGTTGACTAATAATTGTATGTATTTAATGTATATGAATTGATGCTTTGATAAATGTATCCATTGTGAAATAATCACCTCAATCAAGCTAATTAATATACCCATCACCTCACATAGTTACCTTTTCTTCATTTATAGTGAGAACAGTTGAGATTAATTTCATTTTCTCTATCTATTCTATCTCTATCTATTCTCTATCTATTTCACTTTATCTATCTATTTCTCTATCATATTCTCTCTACCTATGAATAGATAGAGAGTTAGGTTGTTTCCATATCTTGGCTATTGTAAATAATGCTACAGTGAACATGGGAGAGCAGATATCTCTTGGAGATCCATTTCCTTTGTATCTATACTGAGAAGTGGGATACTGGATCACAAAGTAGTTCTATTTTTAATTTTTGGAGGAAATTTATATTGTTTTTCACAATGGCTACACAAATTAAATTTTGACTAACAGTGCACAAAGTTCCCTTTTCTCCACATGCTTGACAACATTTGTTATCTTGTCTTTTGGCTGATAGCCATTCTAATACCTCTATGGTGATATCTCATTGTGGTTTTGATTTGCCTTCACCTGATGATGAGTGATACAGAGCATCTTTTCATATACCTATTGGCCATTTGCATGTCCTCTTTTGAAAAATGCCCATTTAGGTCATTTGCCCATTTTTTAATTGGGTTGTGGGGTTTTTTTTGCCATGGAATTATATGAGTATTTTGGCTATTAACCCATTATCAGATACATGCTTTGCAAATATCTTCTCCCAATCCATAGATTGCCTTTTTGCTTTTTTAATTGTTTGCTATGTAGCTTTATAGGTTGCTACAATCTTGTTTATCTTTGCTTTCATTGCCAATTCTTTTGGTGTTGTATCCAAAAAAAGTGTGCCCACACCAATATGAAGAAGCTATCCCCTTTGTTTTCTTCTAGTAGTTTTATAATTTCAAATCTTATGTTTAGGTCTTTAGGGGTACCTGGGTGGCTCAGTTTTAAACATCTGCCTTTGGCTCAGGTCAGAGGGGAGTCTGCATGTCCCTCTACCCATCTCCCTGCTCATGTTCTCTCTTTCAAATATATAAATAAAATCTTTTTAAAAAAGTCTTATATCGATTTTTAAAAAATTATTTTTATTAACATATAATGTATTATTTGCCACAGGGGTACAGGTCTGTGAATCACCAGGCTTACACATTTCACAGGACTCACCATAGCACATACCCTCCCCAATGTCTATAACCCAACTACCCTCTCCCTAACCCCCAACTCCCCAGCAATCCTCAGTTTGTACTGTGAGATCAAGAGTCTCTTATGGTATGTCTTCCTCCCAATCCCATCTTGTTTCATTTTTTTCCTTCTCTACCCCATAAACCCCCTATCCTGCATCTCAAAGTCCTCATATCAGATTGTATGATAATTGTCTTTCTCTGATTGACTTATTTTGCTCAGCCTAATACCCTCTAGTTCTGTCCATGTCATTGCAAATGGCAAGATTTCACTTTTTCGATGGCTGCATAGTATTCCATTGTATATATATATCTCACATTATTTTTACCCATTCATCTGTTGATGGACGTCTAGGTTCTTTCCATAGTTTGGCTATTGTGGACATTGCTGCTGTAAACATTCATGTGCACATGCCCCTTTGGATCACTACATTTGTATCTTTATTAGTGTGATTGCTGAGTCGTAGGGTAGAATTTTCAACTTTTTGAGGAAACTCCATGCTGTTTTCCAGAGTGGCTGTACCAGCTTGCATTCCCACCAACAGTGTAGGAGGGTTCCCCTTTGTCCACATCCTCTCCAGCATCTGTCATTTCCTGACCTGTTTGTTTTTTGTTTTTTTTTTTTGTTTTTTTTAGCCATTCTGACTGGTGTGAGGTGGTATCTCATTGTGGTTTTGATTTGTATTTGCCCGATGCCAAGTGATGTTGAGCACCTTTTCATGTGTCTGTTGGCCATTTGGATGTCTTCTTTGCAGAAATGACTATTCATGTCTTCTGCCCATTTCTTGATTGGATTATTTGTTCTTTGGGTGTTGAGTTTGCTAAGCTCTTTATAGATTTTGGATACTAGCCATTTATCTGATATGTCATTTGCAAATATCTTCTCCCATTCTGTCAGTTGTCTTTTGGTTTTGTTTAGTGTTTCCTGTGCTGTGAAAAAGCTTTTGATTTTGATGAAGTCCCAATAGTTCATTTTTGTCCTAGCTTCCCTTGCCTTTGGTGATGTTTCTAGGAAGAAGTTGCTGCAGCTGAGGTCAAAGAGGTTGCTGCCTGTGTTCTCCTCAAGGATTTATTATTATTTTTAAGATTTTATTTATTTATCTGACAGAGATCACAAGTAGGCAGAGATGCAGGCAGAGAGAGAGAGGGTGAAGCAGGCTCCCTGCTGAGCATTGATCTGGATGCAGGACCTGATTCCAGGACCCTGGGATCATGACCTGAGCCAAAGGCAGAAGCTTTAACCTACTGAGCCACCCAGGCTCCCCCTCCTCAAGGATTTTGATGGATTCCTGTCTCACATTGAGGTCTTCCATCCACTTTGAGTCTATTTTTGTGTGTGGTGTAGGGAAATGGTCCACTTGCATTCTTCTGCATGTGGCTGTCCAATTTTCCCAGCACCATTTGTTGAAGAGACTGTCTTTTTTCCATTGACATGTTTCCTGCTTTGTCAAAGATTAGTTGACTGTAGAGTTGAGGGACTATTTCTGGGATCTCTATTCTGTCTTCTGGGCTCTCTATTCGTCTTCTCTATTCTATTCCCAATGATCTATTTGTCTGTTTTTGTGCCAGCACCATACTGTCTTGATGATGACAGCTTTGTAATAGAGCCTGAAGTCTGAAATTGGGATGCCACTAACTTTGGTTTTCTTTTTCAACATTCCTCTGGTTATTCAGGTCTTTTCTCTTCTGTATAAATTTTAGAATTATTTGTTCCATTTCTTTGGGAAAAAAATGATGGTATTTTGATAGGGATTACATTAAATGTATAGATTGCTTTAGGTATCATAGACATTTTCACAACATTTATTCTTCCAATCCATGAGCATGGAACGTTTTCTCATTTTTTTGGTGTGTCTTCCTCAATTTCTTTCATGGGTACTTTATAGTTTTCTGAGTATAGATTCTTTGCCTCTTTGGTTAGGTTTATTCCTAGGCATCTTATGGTTTTGGGTGCAATTGTAAATGGGATCAACTCCTTAATTTCTTTCTTCTGTCTAGCTGTTGGTGTATAGAAATGCAACTGATTTGTGTCCATTGATTTTATATCGTGATACTTTACTGAATTCCTGCATGAGTGCTAGCAGTTTTGGAGTGGAGTCTTTTGGGTTTTCCACATAAATTATTATATCATCTGCAAAGAGTGAGAGTTTGACTTCTTCATTGCTGATTCAGATGCCTTCAATTTGTTTTTGTTGTCTGATTGCTGAGGCTAGGACTTCTAGTACTATGTTGAATAGCAGTGGTGATAGTGGACATCCCTCCTAACCCAACTTTAGCAGAAAAGTTCTCAGTTTTTTCCCATTGAGAATGATATTCATTGTTGGTTTTTCATAGATGACTTTGATGGTATTGAGGTATGTACTCTCTATCCCTACACTTTGAAGAATTTTGATCAAGAAAGGATGCTGTACTTTGTCAAATATTTTTTTCAGCATCTAATTGAGAGTATCATATGGTTCTTGTTCTTTCTTTTATTAATGTATTATATCATATTGATTGATTTGTGGATGTTGAACCAACCTTGCAGCCCAGGAATAAGTCCTACTCGGTCGTAGTAAATAATCCTTTAAGGTACTGTTGGATCCTATTGGCTAGAATTTGCTGAGAATTTTTGCATCCGTATTCATCAAGGATATTGGTCTGAAATTCTCCTTTTTTTGATGGAGTAGGTCTTTGTCTGGTTTTGGGATCAAGGTAATGCTGGCCTCATAAAATGAGTTTGAAAGTTTTCCTTCCATTTCTAATTTTTTGGAAGAGTTTCAGGAGAATAAATATTAATTCTTTAAATATTTGGTAGAATTCCCCTGAGAAGCTGTCTAGCCCTAGGCTCTTGTTTGTTGGGAGATTTTTGATGACTGCTTCAATCTCCTTACTGCTGCTTATTGGTCTGTTCAGGTTTTTTATTTTTTCCTGGTTCAGTTTTTGTAGTTTATGTGTCTCTAGGAATGCATCTATTTCTTCCAGATTGTCAAATTTGCTGGTGTATATTTGCTCATCGTATGTTCTTATAATTGTTTGTATTTCTTTGGTGTGGTTTGACTTCTTTCATTCATGATTTCATTTATTTGGGTCCTTTCTCTTTTATTTTTGATAAGTCTGGCCAGGGGTTTATCAATCCTGTTAATTCATTCAAAGAACAAGCTCCCAGTTTCATTGATCTGTTTTATTGTTCTTTTGGTTTCTATTTCATTGATTTCTGCTCTGATCTTTATTATTTCTCTTCTCCTGTTGGATTTAGGCTTTCTTTGCTGTTCTTTCTCCAGCTCCTTTAGGGGTAGGTTTAGGTTGTGTACTTGAGACCTTTGTTGTTTCTTGAGAAAGGCTTGTATCATTATATACTTTCCTCTCAGGACTGCCTTTGCTGTGTCCCAAAGATTTTGAACAGTTTTGTTTTCATTATCATTTGTTTCCATGAATTTTTCAAATCTTCTTTAATTTCCTGGTTGACCCATTCATTCTTTAGTAGGAAGCTCTTTAGCTTCCATGTATTTGACTTCTTTCCAACTTTCCTCCTGTGATTGAGTTCTAGCTTCAGAGCACAGTGGTCTGAAAAAATGCAGGGAATAATCCCAATCTTTTGGTACTGGTTGAGACCTGATTTGTGACCCAGGATGTGATATCTTCTTCAGAATGTTCCATGTGCACTAGAAAAGAATGTGTGTTATATTGCTTTGGATGGAATGCTCTGAATATATCTGTGATGTCCATCTTGTCCAATGTGTCATTTAAGACCTTTATTTCCTTGTTGATATTTTGCCTAGATGATCTGTCCATTTCAGTGAAAGGGTTGCTAAATTCCCCTACTATTATTATATTATTGTAGATGTGTTTCTTTTCTTTTCTTTCTTTCTTTTTTTTTTTTTTTGGTTATTAATTGGTTTATACAGTTTGCTGCTCCCATGTTAAGGACATAGATATTTAAAACTGTTAGATTTCTTGTTGGGATGGGGCACCTGGGTGGCTCAGTGGGTTAAAGCCTCTGCCTTTGGCTCAGGTCATGATCTCAGGGTCCTGGGATCGAGCCCCACATCGGGCTCTCTGCTCAGTGGGGAGCCTGCTTCCCTCCTCTCTCTGCCTGCCTCTCTGCCTACTTGTGATTTCTCTCTGTCAAATAAATAAATAAATTCTTTAAAAAAAAAAGATTTCTTGTTGGGCAAACCTTTTAAGTAAGATATACCCTTTAAGTATGATCTCCTTCCTCATCTCTTATTATAGTCTTTGGCTTAAAATCTAATTTATCTGATATAAGGATGGCCACCCCAGCTTTCTTTTGATGCCCATTAGCATGGTAAATTGTTTTCTACCCCTCACTTGATATCTGGAGAAGACTTTGTGTCTAAAATAAGTTTCTTGTAGACAGCATATCGATGGGTCTTGTTTTTTTTTTTATCCATTCTGATACCCTGTGTCTTTTGATTGGGGCAAATGGGCTAAAGGTCCATTTACATTCACAGTAACTATTGAAAGATATAAAGTTAGTGCCATTGTATTGCCTGTAAGGTGACTGTTACTGTATATTGTCTCTGTTCCTTTCTGGTCTACTACTTTTAGGCTCTCTCTTTGCTTAGAGGACCCCTTTCAATATTTCCTTTACAGCTGCTTTGGTGTTTGCAAATTATTTCAATTTTGTTTGTCTTGGAAGCTCTTTATCTCTTCTTCTATTTTCAATGACAGCCTAGCTGGATATAGTTTTCTTAGCTGCATATTTTTCTCATTTAGTGCTCTGCATAGATCATGCCAGTTCTTTCTGGCCTGCCAGGTCTCTGTGGCTAAGTCTGCTGACAATCTGATATTTCTACCATTGTATGTTACAGACTTCTTGTCCTGAGACAAGAGCTGTTTTCAGGATTTTCTCTTTGTCGCTGAGACTTGTAAGTTTTGCTATTAGATGATGGGATGTTGATCTATTTTTATTGACTTTAAAGGGGGTTCTCTGTGCCTCCTGGAATTTGATGCTTGTTCCCTTTGCTATATTAGGGAAATTCTCTACCATAATTTGCTCCAATATACCTGCTTTCCCTCTCTTTCTTCTTCTACTGGGATCCCAATTATTATTCTAATATTGATTCGTCTTATGATATTACTTATCTCCCAAATTCTCCCCTCCTGGTCCAGTAGTTGTTTGTCTCTCCTTTACTCACCTTCTTTATTCTCCATTGTTTGGTCTTGTATATCACTAATTCTCTCTTCTGCCTCATTTATCTTAGCAGTCAGAGCCTCCATTTTTTATTGCAGCTCATTAATAGCTTTTTAAAATTTCAACTTGGTTAGATTTTAGTTCTTTTCTTTCTCCAGAAAGGATTTTATTTTTCCATAAAGGGACTCTCTAATATTTTCCATGTCTTTTTTAAGCCCAGCCAGCACCTGGATAATCATCATTCTGAACTCTAGTTCTGACATATTACCAATGTTCATATTGATTAGGTCCCTAGCCATTGGTACTGCCTCTTCTTTTTTTTGTGGTGAGTTTTTCTGCCTTGCCATTTTATCCAGATAAGAATATATGAAGGAGAGAATACAATACTAAAAGGGTGGCAAAGACCCCAGAAAAATATATGCTGACCAAATCAAAAGAGACCCAAAACTGGGGGGAGAAGAAAGGGGAAAAAATAAAAATAAAAGAATGAAATATATATATGGCTGTTATATAGAACAGAGCCACTCACTTGATTTTGGGTATATTCTGGTCTCTTAGAAGAAACTACCTCCCAAAATTATAAAGAAGGAAAAACTTATATACAGACAAAAATAAGGGTAAACATGATGAAGGGATGGAATATGACTGTAAAGGTGAAAATTTAAAAATATTCTAAAAAAAGAATTGATAAAATAAGAAGTTGGTTGAAAAAGAAAAAAAAAAAAAAGGAAAGAATGTGATCAGGTTGGAGACTAGAACACAGCCCTGTGCTAGATTTAGGGTATATTTTGATCTATTAGAAGAAATTGCATCCCAAAATTTTAAAGAAAAAAACCCTATATATGTATTAAAAATAACGTTAAATACAACAAAGGGATAAAATATGACAATGACAATGAAAATTTAAAAAGATTTTTGAAAAAGGTATTGATAGGATAAAATAGTTAAAAAATATTAAAATAGGAAAGAAGAAAAATTTAAAAAATAGAATAAGAAAAAATAAAATTAAAAAAAAATTAACTTTGAAAGACTAACAGATCATGGGCAAAAAGCCATGAATTCTATGTGTTGCTTTCCCCTAGCTCTGTAGTTCCACTGTTCTCCTTGATTGGTGAACTTGTTCTTGGCTAGATATTCTTGATAATCTTCTGGGGGAGGAACCTATTGCCATGATTCTCACATGCCTTTGCCAGAGGCAGAATTGTACCACCCTTGTCAGAGGCCAGGTTAATTAATTGGCTCGGGTTGAGTTCGCTCTTGGAGCTTTTGTTCTCTGAGCTTTGGAGGATGAGAATGAAGATGGCGACCTCCCAATATCCAGCCATATAGGAGGTAAGAGCTTGGGGTCCCACTCCTCTGTGTGCCCTCAGAGGAAAGCAGTCAATCTCTCCTGTCTCTGTAGTCTCTGGCTGCACTTAGAGCCCATCTGGCCCATGACTGAGCATTTCTATCTCTGATGCATGGCCCCTTTAGGAGTCTCCAAACCAAGCAGATTCCTGCCGCACCTCTCCACCCGGAGGAGGAAGGATGGGGGTCTCTCTGGATCTGCCACTTGTGGATTCCTTGCTTGAAGAGCAGGGGCCTGACTGTGTTTTGGATCACAGTTTAAGGTAACCCCAAGCTGAGAGCTAACTCCTTGGCTCTGTCTCTGTAGTTGGCTTCCCCACTCTGATACCTGGCAGCTCTGCCACACTCAGACCCTCCGGTCTCTCTACGACCCCATGGGTCCTGAGACCACACTGTCCCTGTAAAGGCTCCACTCCCTGCTTAGCATCTGGAGCAACATCCCTCAGTGGAGCAGACTTCTAAATGTTCTGATTTTGTGCTCTGCTGCTCTCCCTTTGCTGAGAGCCGGCCCCTCTCCCCATGGTCTACCTCCCCAACACTTTGGATTCACTTCTCCGCATGTCCTACCTTCCAGAAAGTGGTTGACTTTCTGTTCCTAGAATTGCTGCTCTTCTCTTCTGTCTCCTGTTGAGTTTGTAGGTGTTCAGAATGGTTTGATAACTATCTAGCTGAACTCCTGCGACCTGATGATATTTTAGTCTGCTACTCTTCCTCCCTCCTGCTTCTTCCCCTTAGATTGATTTTGAATTGATTTTTTGTATACGATGTGAGATAAGGATCTGTTTTCATGCTTTTGCATATGGATCGCCAGTTCTCCTAACTCCGTTTATTGAAGAGACTGCCCTCTCCCCATCGTGTGCTTTTGGCAACTTTGTTGAAGATCAGTTGATTGTTGAAGCTTGGATTTATTTCTGGGCTCTCTATTCTAGTCTTTGGGTCTCTATGTTTATTTCTTGTGAGCAGTGTACTGTTTTGAAAGGGCTTCTCCATTTTTTATAGATGTGGCTTCAGTGGGATAATGAAAAGGCTTGGTTTCCAGTTCAAGCTATGCCATTTGTTAGCTGGTGACTTTGGGGGGAAGTTATCTCACCTTTCTGGGTTTCAGTTTGGTCATCTCCCAAACAGGGGCTGAGATCCCCTGCCTTGCAAGGTGTGTCTGAGAAGTAAATGAAACTATGTGGCTCTAGTGGCTGGCATGTGGGTGCTTAGTCAACAGTGTCTGTGATTATTACTGTATCAACTTGTTACAAACAGATGTTTTGCTTATTCCAACTTAGGGAGGGTCATTAATCCAAATGCCCTATTCAACATTATCATTCTTGTCATAAAAATAGCTAATATTCCTGGAGCATTTGCCGTGAGCCTCTCACTGTGTTAACTGCCTCTTAGGCATCTAGGCATCTTATGGGGAAAATAGTCACAGGGAAGGGTTGTAATTTTCCATAATCAGACAAGTCACAAGTAGATATGGCATCAAATTTTAGACCTTGTTAGCTCAGGGCTTCTTTCCACAATGTCCTGGAGGGTCTCTAGTTTGTGGGGGCATCAGAAAGCTGAGGGCTGAGGGATTGGGGAAGGTCCCAGCAGCCCTTCTATGAGCCCCATCCTTTTCTGAATATCCAGCGCATGCTCAGAAATGAGTATGGGAATGGGCTGGCTGAAGAATCATCCCTACTGCTCCCTGTGAAAGCCTGGGGAGAGTCAGAGTGGAGAGGGGCTGCACTGGTCACAGAGGTGCTGTCCCCAACTCTTTTCTGCTCCCTGACTCAGCGCAGCTGATCTGCAAGCCAGCGAGGAGATCCCTGCTCCTCTCTGAGCCAGAGCCCTATTCTCCAGTGCTGTCCTTCTCGCTGTGGGGAGGGCAGAAGTTGCAGACCCCACCGACCTCCAACTGCTCTCTTGGGACCTTTCTCTTCCTTCCCACCTGCGACTTTTCACAGAGTTTTCATGCTGGCTGTGTCAAGGCAGTTATGTCTCCAGAGAGTCCTTACTGAGGTGAGAGACAAGGGCCTGCGTGAGGCTGCTCTGACCTGGCAGAGGATGTGGCTCTCTGGGTGCAGGGTCTCAGCCTTTCTGTTCGCATTTCTCATGAAAGAGCAGCCGCGCTAGATTCAGAGCATGTTTCTCTGGCAAAAATGTGCTGATCACCCTGATGCTTTGTTGGATGGCAAAAAACTTCTTTGGTTCCTATTTTCTTCCCTGGAATTGGCTGATCCCATGGCTCAGATGCTCCAATGGCTCGCAGGCATCAGAATCCCCCATGACATCAGGCTGGGCAGATGGTCCCTGCACATGGCTTTACCTCCCATCTGTACATGAAAGCACCCATCGAAGTTGCTCATAGAACCATATGGCATCGTCACCTGGTTGGACGACAACACCTCAAACACAGCATGCCCCAAAATGAAACAATCTTCTTCCCCCAAGGGTGCTTCTCTTCTCATCCCTCAAGCCAGAGGCCCTGGAATCTGCCACCTGTCCTTCCCTCCCCTTGGTGAGAATCTGTTTTCTCAACGTGATTGATATGACTGTTGATCAGAAAACTAGCTATGTGAGCGGATAATAGAAAGGCATTAACATGAGCCAGTAGAAATAGGAGCTCAACTCCTGGTTATTTATTTATTTATCTCCTGGATAAATCTAGGAGAAACTCAGCGGTCCAGCCAGGTCTTGATGAGAGAAGGACTTGGGAGGAGAGGGAAAAGAACTGAAGACAGGGGGACTAGAAGAAGACAGGACTGGGCATCAGCACCCAGGTGCATTTGAATCTGATGCATTTGAGTTCCAGGAAACGTTTGCGTGGGAACTATGTAGACAGAATCCAGGAGTTAAGAGCAAACTGTTGAGCTGACAGGTGTTGAGGTGACTGCTGAGTGTAAGGGCCTATTTAGCCAGAGCGATTCCATCTCGGTCAAACAGTGATTTTGTTGTTTATGCAGTAAAACTTAAACTGACCCTCCCCCGCCCACCCCTCCATCCCCCCAGAGGAACTTACTTAGAAGCAAGTCCAGGAAACCAGTAAAATATGGTCAACCAGTCCCTGATAACAGAGCCCAAATCCAAGGGCGGGTCAGGTCAGGTGGAGATAACAGAGTCCGAAGGCAAGGATGAGTCAGGCCAGGTGGAGACATCCAATCACTATCTCCCTAAAGAATGTGGACCCTGCCTTTTGGGTGCCAATTCTGACCAAGGTGATAGGCTAGTTCAAATAGCTACTATAGGGTGAACTGTAATTCCATTGGCCACCTGTGTGTGACCTAGCATGACTGTGCAACTTTCTCTGTGTGTTACAATCTCATTGGCCACCTGTGTGGGGCCAGGCTCAAGCACATGACCTTTGCTCTATAAAAGCTAGTCTGTGAGGCTGGGAGGGGTCGCTCTCTCTGTAAGAGCCGGCCCCGACCGGTCGGGTTGATTCTCAGTGCTGGCGTGAAATAAAGCTTTGCTTGACTTTCACTTTGTATCAGTCTCGCTCCTTTGATCACAGACCCTAACACTGAGGACAAGGAGCCAAGCCGAAAGTAACACTCAAGCCTTCGTTTCTGTCCTGCTAGGGTCACACCAGTGGCAACGGAGAGAGAGGCATTAACTCCCCAGCAGCGCTCTGGGCAGGGCAGATGGTGGCAACAAGCAGTGCCGTGGCCTGAAGGTTGGAGAGGGATCTTCTTACCACTTAGGGACCCTGAACAAAAGCCTCCTCGACTTTTCATGGACCGTGGGAGCTGGGGTAAGGGAGCGGGAGGAGGGTCGAGCAGAGAAGTACTGAGTCCAAGCGGAGGAAAGATGTCAGTTGCGGTGTAACCTTCAATGAGGTGGCCTCTGAACGAAGGTACTTTATGAGTGTAGGCCCAAGTGTTAATTCATGCAGATGTTTAGATATTTGCACCAAAACTTTCTATAGTGGTAACTTGCTGAGTTTTGTTTTATTTTGTTGTGTGACTCCCCAAACTCCCAGGGATTGGAAAAAACAGGGTAATTATTTGTAAGGATTTTGAGAAGTATCAAAATGAAAGGTCAGCATGGAATTGAAACTGTCTTCATCTGTATCTTAGCCTTTTGTGGGTTAATTCTTGGGGAGCACAGTAGTGCATTTGGTGAAAGGTATATAAGGCATGGCAGTTGTTCCATAAACTTCTTGGCTGGAAATTTTAGAATTATTTTACTAGGCACAAGTATAATATGGGGTAGGCTGACCTGATTAAGCTCCCCAATCTCAATGGCTTAATCTAATAATCTAGTTAAGTAAATTGTTTCCCTGAATTCTGTGAGCCGCTCTGGTAAATGACCAAACCCCAGGCAGGTGTTGTGGTTTGTCACGGCTGGACGTAAACCTCCAATTTATAATACAGTAAAATTGTATTACTTGCTCATGTCACCATCCACTATGGTTCCGTTGTGGTCATTGGGAAGGGGGAGGAGGGCTTTGTCTGCTCTATAGGATCCTTAGGGACCCATGTTTCTTCCAAGATATGGTCTTCCCTCTTCAAAGGCCCTCTTTGTATTCAGCTGGCAGAAAGGAAAAGAAAGGTCACAAAGGAAAGAGGATATTTTTAGGAGCCAGATTTGCAAGTGGTGTTCAGCAAGCCTACCTGCATTCCACTGGCCAGCACCTGGTCACATGGCCAACCTGATTGCACAGGAGGCTGGGAAATGTAGTCCAGCTTGTGTCCAGGAGAAAAAGGAAATTGAATTTGATGAGAACAGAACAATCTCTGCCATTGCACATTTCTTAGATGACTTTGGGTATTAATTTGATTCTTCTTTTGATAGTCTTGGTTCATTTAAGCCACTGTGGGACAGCACTAAGGTTGGTATCCACATTCCTCTGAGAGACTGGGTAGGGCTCTGCACTAAAGGTGCTTATGACAGAGAAATAGAAAATAACAAAAGTGAAAACAAAAATTAAAGAGAAAAGAAAATTGTGGTATTGTGATATAATAAGATAAATACATATTTTGGTCTTCCTCCAAGTTTCCTGGAATAGAATCTTTAAAATGCCTGCAACTTCCAAAGTGATAAGAGCTATAGAGCCATTTTTTGTTACAATATTTTGGTTTAATGATACTTAGGTTGTGTTCCCATTTCCTGACATAGCTCCAGAGTGATGAAGGTAAAATGGGTATTTTCTGTTATTCACAGGGTCCCTCTTTCAACCTCCCCACTTTATGTTAATGAGCGACTAGGGAGGGGGCAGGTTGCCATGGGAACCACCCCAGAGGTGGGGGTTGGGGATAGGGTGGGGGAAAGTCACCTTAGAGAGCTGACTACCTCCTGGGAGGGGAGAGGGGCTGGAGATCTACTCAATCACCAGTGGCCAGAGATTTAATCAATCCTCCCTGTGTAACGAAGCCTCTGCAAATAGGCTGGTTTGGTGAACAGAGGGAGGGGCTGGAAGGGTGGGAGGTGTGGAGAGGCCGTGGTAGCTGGGCACTCCTGTCTCCAGATCTTGCCCTATTCGCCTTTCCTCTCTGGCTGCTCCTGAGTTATAATCTACTGGTATAATGTTTCTTTAATTATAGACCCATAATCTAGTTAAGTAAATTGTTTCCCTGAATTCTGTGAGCCGCTCTGGTAAATGACCAAACCCCAGGCAGGTGTTGTGGTTTGTCACGGCTGGACGTAAACCTCCAATTTATAACCGGTCCTAGGCACAGGCAATAATAGCCTGGTGTCAAAGTGTCCAGGGGCAGCTCGTGGGGCTGAGCCCTTACCCTGGGGATCTGAAGCTGTCTCCAGGTAAATGGTGTCAGAACCCAGTTAAATTGTAGGACACCTGCTGGGGTTGCACAATTGCTTGGTGAGGGGGTGAAAAAAGCCTGCACTTCCAGTCACAGGAATGTGAACATGATAGACGCCCAGTATGAGAGTAAGGGAGAAAGAGACTTTTTTTTTTGTCAAAAACATTCAAATATAGAGCTCCCGTGGAGCAAAATGAGAGGAGGATTTTGAACAAAACCGTAGGAGCTGATATTTTGTATTCATTCCCTTTCAGTTGTATCTTTTGTTGGAGTGCATGGAAATGTTCTTTTTTAAAATTACATGGGTGGCTCTGTACCTTAGCGCTCCTGGGTGGATCTCTGGGGAGAGGGTAAGCTTTCTCTCTTCAGATCGTTGGTCTGCAAGTGATGCCCTAGGACAGGGGATGTCTTCACCTACGCACTTTGAAGTCAGGTCCAGAGAGCCAAGCCAAGAGTCAAAATGAGCCGAGGAAATGGAAATTTGTAGACCTCAAGGGAAAGAAAAACAGTTATTTAAACACAGGTTCTGTTGAGGTAGGAGATGCATGGGCGGCCCTTATGGGAAAGGTGGATTATGTGGAACAGGGTGGTGAAATGTGGAAAGACACGCGTAAAAGGAGGTGGGTTGTCGAGTACTGTGCCTGGTCCTCGTTGTGAGCTCACTTGGTGACGGCGCTGCTGGATGGCATCAGGGCGCAAGGGTCCCCACCAAGACTTCTGGGACTGCTATGGGAGAGCTGAGCCAGAAGTGGATGGGGGCTGGGTCCTGCCCAGCTCCAAGCACGGCCTGAAGGAAAGTAAGGCTGTGCCCCACCTCCTAGCCTGGGAAACGGAAGCCCATCTTGCTCCTTGATAGGACGCTGAAGCAGTGGCCCCTGGAGAGAGATCGCCGAGCCCTTTTGGAGGAGAGGGTGCCATGGGCCTGTTTGTCCCAGGCTCTGTTGTCCCCTGCCCCCTGCACTCTCACCTGGGGGTTACCAGAGGTGCCCCGTGGAAGGACAGGGAGGAACTCTGTTTGGAGGAGCCCACAGGCCGGAGTGCTCCTGACCTGGGTTGTATCTGTTCCCGCCCTGAGGAACAGGTGCTTTTAAAAGGACATCACTCTTGACATCTCAGACGGCCCTGAAATGCAGTGGCAAAAATGAAGTTGCCTTTTCTCATCATGAAAGATATTTACCTTGACCATGGGCAGCACAGCACTTAAAAACAAAACAAAACAAAACAAAAAAACAAAATACCACTCCAACAAATGGCAGGGGTGATGAGGTACACAGGACAAAAGGGGAAAGAAGCAAGTCAAAGTCCTCCATCTGCAGTGGTAAAGAAAACAGCTCCTTGATGTAGCAGACAGGCTGGGTACGAGGGTGCCCCTCTGCCTGAGAACGGGGTTAGGAATTGATTATATAGCATCATCAGGAAATCATGTCAATAGGGACAGTGTTATTATTTTATAATACATTTTAGTATAGAAGTACACTAAAGTACATTTTAGTACAGAACATTTTAGTGTAGAACAAGAGGGGAAAAAATGAAGCAGAAAGAGCAGGTGGAAGAAATAATGATATCTGGGGCACCTGGGTGGCTCAGTGGGTTAAAGCCGCTGCCTTCGGCTCAGGTCATGATCTCAGGGTCCTGGGATCAAGCCTTGTGTCGGGCTCTCTGCTAGGCAGGGAGCTTGGTTCCTCCTCTCTCTCTCTCTCTGCCTGCCTCTCTGCCTACTTGTGATCTCTGTCCGATCAATAAATAAAATCTTTAAAAAAAAAAAAAAGGAAGAATGATATCTGAGCTCCTTTTTTTTCTTTTTTTTTTTTTTTTTTTAAAGATTTTATTTATTTATTTGACAGAGAGAAATCACAAGCAGGCAGAGAGGCAGGCAGAGAGAGAGGAGGAAGCAGGCTCCCTGCTGAGCAGAGAGCCCGATGCGGGCCTCGATCCCAGGACCCTGAGATCATGACCTGAGCCGAAGGCAGCGGCCTAACCCACTGAGCCACCCAGGCGCCCCTGAGCTCCTTTTTTTAAAGAGATAAAAAGTTGGGGAGAATTTGGGTCAGAGGGATTCTCTGGTTTAGAACAAGGAACCAAGTTCTGCCTGTCGACATAGAGCTAAATTGGCAAGCTCAGGACCAGAGCACGGGCCCCGCAGACCTTGAGGGGAAATACTCCCGGCTGGTATTTGAGGAACCCGGGATGGGCAGGTGTGTGTGCTAGGTGCTCTGCGTAGCATGTGAAGCAGTCAGAAGGGTGCTGCTTGTGCCCATCTGCCTTCCCTTTGATGTCCCTTTCCCCACCCCCAGCCCTACACAGAAGTCTGGCACACCCTGTGTATGAAGGCCTGAAGGGCGGTTCAGGGACTTAGCAAAACTCTTTCCATCGCTCCCTGCCTCAGTGGGCTCCCCTCGCTGCTCCCCTGGAACCCCGAGGCAGCCTCCCAGCGGGTGCTCCACCTCCTGCTTTTCCCCATTCAGTCCCCTTCATCCTCCCCACCCCCCCCAATGAGTCCCAGTTTCTAGAGGGGAAAGCTCCAGATTCTTAGCCTGGCTTTGAGGTCTCTTCCAGATGTGGCCCTGTCTCCCCTGCTGGCCTTTTCCAAGCATCTAACTCTCTCCATCCAGAGCGCCCAGCTACCTGCACCACTGGCATCCTGGGGCTGGGCCACTCTGACCCAGCAGGTCTTTGGATTTTTTTTTTTCCCTCTTTCCATCTCTCTCATATGCTAAGAATCATTCTGGGCATGTCCTGACTCATCCATTGAGACTCAATCTAGCTACCTCCTCCTCCCGAGCTTCAAGACGAGCTTCAAGAAGGGTGGGATCCAGGTGCGTGGTCACTGTCAAGATGCTCTTTTGCTCCATGTCATTTACCACTCTCTGCTAGTCGGCTCTATTCTTTCCCTGCAGGTGGGGGCTTATCTCACCTGGTAGATGAAATGAGAATCTGTCTTAGGGAGGGCTTGTTCCCACTTTGAACTTGAGAAGTCTTAGGGAAGAATTCTGATGGCCTCACTTATGTCAGGGTCAGGGGCCCGAACACCTCTGATTCAATCACCCATGGTCAAGGGGAAGGGTCATTATCATTCATAATGGTATCTAAATATGGATTACTTTCTTTCTTTTTTTTTTTTTTTAAGATTTTATTTATTTATTTGACAGACAGAGATCACAGGCAGGCAAAGAGGCAGGCAGAAAGAGAGAGATGAGGAAGCAGGCTCCCCACTGAGCAGAGGGCCGGACGTGGGGCTCGATCCGAGGACCCTGGGACCATGGCCTGAGCCGAAGGCAGAGGCTTTAACCCACCGAGCCACCCAGGCACCCCTGGATCACTTTCTTATTAGCCAATGTACCAACTTATTTCTAATGACCTTGATACCGACGAACACAGTGAGTTCGTACTGGACTTGCGGCCAGCTAAAATGCACACCTTTCTACCTCTTCCATATAACCTGCCACCAGGCCAATTCATGGAAGATCAATTTCCTGAATACCAATGTCCATTCACCACACTGACTAAAAATAGAATAAAATAAAATAAAAAATCAGATAAAACTAGGTAGTTTAAACTTACTGATTTTCCCTTGGTCTTCATAGAAGTGTTTTAAAGAAGTTCAGTTTATTTTTGCCCTCGCTTCCTGTTGCTGACGTCAGAGGCTATAGACAGAGGCTGATGGTGAGGACCGCAGAGGTGGGAGTCCCAGAGGAAACAGCGGGCAGAGGAGGCGACATGAATATATTTATAAGAACATGTTTGTAAGACGATAGCCTTAAGATGATACAGTCATTGAATATAGTTAACTCATTTAAAAATATATTCAAGAAAATATATGCACAAAGAATATTTTTGCATGTAAACGATTCTGCTTGCCGTATTCTTATGAGTAAAAATACATTAATGAAGAATATATTTGTAGGGCACTTCCTACTGAAGACACTCTCATGCATACATTTGTTGGAACCTCAGTGTCTCCCGCTGGGCCCCTAGGTCTTGTTTACTCTTCTTTTGTTTGTTTTTTTTTAACCTAAATAGTTCCCGTGCCTTCCTCTTTCCTCCTGCATGTGGCTTGTAGGTTTCCTATCAGTTTCCCATATACGCAATAGTCATATACACACAAGTTTGCCCCTGTCTTTCTTCCAGACTGGCTCCAGGGGAGGTTGAGCCTTAAGCCAAGGAGTAAAATATGGGGACAGGCATTTCCTTACACTCAGACTCTATGTTCCTATTCATTATCATCATCATTGTCATAATTACTATTATTAATATGACCTACATGTGTGTTCATTCTTGATGACTGCCGACCACAGTGAGCTCGGGCTGGGCGTACAGCCTGGAAACCTCCTCACACCTCGTCCACACGGCTTGCCTCTGTCCGGGGGAAAAGATTCTCTACTTACTAGACCTGTGACCCTGGAAAAATAACAGGGACTTCATCTTTGTTTTCCAGACCCTTATCTTTGAGTGGGAAGAAAAGGTTTGAAATCTGACATCATTCGAAAGTGAGAATTTATACTACTGATGTTTTAAAATAGTTTCAGAAGCATCAGGGTCTCATACACAGTTTGGAAATAGTTCTCAAATTTGTAGACGGCGCTGGCTCTCAGTTTTATATAAATCCTGGCAACACCGCGTCTTGGTGGCTTGAATCTGTGACTGCGTGGTCTTATCGCCCTTGAGCCTTTTCCTGTTTATTAAATCACATCGTGCTTTCGTTGGAGTTCTCTGTGGCAAACTCCGAGACTTAATTAGATTTTTATCTAGTCAGAAAAAAAAAAAAAGCACATCATGTTTCCAGACAGTGTTTTCACCTGAGCTTGAAGGCACTTCCCTTCCTGGTCTAGAATCTGAGCGTGCCTTCAACCTGCTTGTTTCATCCTGACTTTTCTTGCTCAAGGCGCACATCAAAATTAGCCTTTCAATGCTGATTTAATCTCTGTCATAATTACATGGCTCTTTACCTTTGAGACTTAAATTCTTGATTTGGGCTAAAAAACCACAAAGCTGCTGGAAATAAAAATACATCTAGTTAATATTTTTGTAAGAATCCCATGATAGTAGGAGGCATCATGCCCGGATTCGGTTAGAGGGAGGTGGTTGCTCATTTGGGCGGGCGGCTGACGCAGGCCCTGCCGTGCTCCAGCTGGCGGGTCTGGTCTGCAACAGATGGGCCAGGCCCTTGAGGGAGAATGGGAAACATCCTACAAACTGAGCTTCAAGCCTCTGCTCCCCTAGCATTCAGGTTCCCGGCTGTATTATGTGGGTCGTGCCGGCTCCTGTTCACTGAGGGCTAAGTCTGTGCCAGGTGCTAGTCATTTGATCTTACGAGATAGGGATGCAAATTACTGAGTCCATTCTAGAGACAGGAAAACTGAGGCCACCTAGAGATTAAGTAATGGCTCATAGCCATATTCCTGATGTGCGGCAGAGCCTGGAGATGAAACCAGCGATCGGGCTCCTCATCCCCACTCTTAACCCCAAGCTGTAGAGCGAGAGAGCGGCCCTCTCTATCTTATGAAGGAATTAAACGGGTGACTCTGTGTGTGCCGCATGAACTGCTTTGCAAGGTCAGAAGCTCCTTGGCATTCTTAGCAGCACCCGCCGCCCTGATGCCCTGCCCTCGCGTGGAGCAGTGGGGTGAGGAGGCTGGAGGACCCAGGGTCCAGGTCCTCAGGAAATCATTCAATCTCTCTGAGTCTCAGCTTCCAAGTCTGGAAAAGGAGCACAACAATCTTACCTACTCCTCAAGGCTACTGTGTCACAGAAATAAAACGACGCCTGTTGGGAACCCCCAGAACCACCCCAAGGGGCTGACAGGACTGCTAACTTTGAGCGCTAACCACACGCGAGGCCCTGCCCGGAGCCCATTATGCTCGTCTCCTCTAGGCTCACGGGAGCCCTAGGAGGTGAGTGTGGTTACGAGATTGACTTTACAGAAGAGGAAACAGGCTCAGGGAGACTGGGTGACTCACCCAGCACTGTGGCCAGAAGGGGTTAGGACTGAGCCCCCACCACATGCTCCCACCACAGTCCCTCCCCCCTCCACAGGAAGTGGTTCCCAATGACTCCCTCTGGGTACCCACTCACTCACCCCAATGCCTCCTCCCGTGTGTGTGTGTGTGTGTGTGTGTGTGTGTGTGTGTGTGTGTGTTCCCACCACGACAAGCTTATTCCCAAGCATAGCGTGTCTCTTTAGCAATCCTTTTCCCAGGCCTGCGTCCTGTCTCCCATGAAACTCTAACTTCAGAGCAGTTGTTTTTTGGGGGGGGGGGTGCGGGTGGGCTGCAGCGGGAGTGTTTTCCCATTTCCCCATTCCTGTTTCTGGGTTCTGGCTCAAAACTCTGCCCAGAAGGGGATGTTTGGAGCTTCCAACCTTGAACCACTGAGCTTAGGGATGGCTGCTCTGGACACAGACGCGGCTGGAATAACGAAGCAGGCCAGCAAAGGCTAATGCCGCAGGGGACGTGAGCTACGCTCTCCGGATTAAATCAGAATTAAATCAGAGGCTGTGCTGCCTGAACGCCTCGGTCTCCGGACTCCTGGGATGGCGGGGAGGGAGCTGGGCTGGGGAGGGCGCGGACACCTGTCAGCACCAGTCCTCTTCCTGCTCATCATGGGGACTGTCCCGTTGGTTCTCCTTACATCTTAGAGGAACCAAAGCCCACCTCCTCTCCTCCAAGCTGATCTCTTCTTCGTGTGTCTACTTCGGCTCTGAGGTCCATTTCGGTGAAAAGAAGGAAGGTGAACAGACATTGTACAAATCAATCCTTTCTCTTGTAAAATCAGTGCTTTGCCTTCAAGGGATGTTAGGGAAAAGGCAAAGGGTGAATTTGCAGATACAGTGCTGTCTCCTTCTCTCTTCAGGGAAAGCTTTTTTCCTCGATGCGTCCCGACGGACTGGAGCCAATAGCGTGTCTGACAGGTGGCTTCATCTGGGTTTAATTCAACCAGAACTTACAGAATACTGTGGAGAACGGAGAAAGATAAATCACCGTCCCTGGCTGGTCTCACAGGGACCATCAGGCAAACAAGCCAAAGCCGTACAGGAAGCCGTACAGGCCCAGAGAGTGGGTGCCCGGGACACAGGGGGTGGGCTGCAGGCGTTGGAGGGGCTGGGCACTGGCACAGAGGTCAGTGTGGACTCAAATGGAGAGAAATTGTCCAATTTTCTCTTGGTTTTATCAAATAAGCTGGATTTTCCAAGATAATCATGATTGAAGATGTTCTTACCCATGTGGGTTGGGCACAGCCTTGTCGCCAAAGGCATTGAGCCGAGAAGGAACCAAGCCGACCTCTGCATCCAGCCCTTTTCTCTACTTTTCCTACTGCATGGGCACAGCCAGCCTGGGTTTCTATTTTGAATGAATAGAAGAGACATGTCCTAAAGATGCGGGAAACCATATGGAAACTGTGACTCTTCCAGTGGTCACTGGCATCAAGGAAGCACCGGCACCCCAAGGAGAAAGCACAGGGTAGGGCTTCCTGAGACCTGGAGGCGGAACTTGGTCGCACCACTGATTAGCTGGGTAACCTTGACCTATCACTCATCCTGGTCTCAGTCTCCTCACCTGGAAAAAACTCCTTTTGCCCTTGAGCTGTCTCTCCCTGGGCTCCTTGGGGACAGACCTGGGGCAGTGGCCGAGCACCGTTAGGTCGAGCCAGTGACCCAGCAGCAACACATTCTCAGCAGTTGGAACCCCCTCTTTCCTAAACCGGAAGGATCAAGGCTGGTTTGGGCATGTGGAATTTCAACCTGAATTGACCGGGACCCCAGGGGCAGCCTCTGCTCTTACCTTGTGCCCAGCTGCAGGCCAGACTGTTTGGATCCAGTCCTTACTTGCTCTGCTGTCAAATGCTAAATGCACTGGCAAAAGGTTTAGGGTTTCCCAAGGTTTCTGAGACGTTACTTCTTAAAACAGGAAAGCTGCGTCCAACTTCCCTCAAGATATTTGTGGGTTTTTTTTTCGCCCCATGACTCTGTTGCCCATCTCCCATATCTCCATCCTATTCCCTAGGCAGGGCACCTTCTCCGCTTAGCAAACGAAGGATTCTTTCTGGGGCCCCCTCTCCTGAGAATGCAGGCAGATTATAAATAAAAAATCCTTGCCCCATCATGCAGAAATGAGGGAAGTGGGGAAATCAGAGAGGAGGTAGAGCCAGATGTGAGAAACAACACAGACAAGTGTGCCTCTTGCATGCAAATAGGGACCTCGAAGCCATGTGCGCAAGACAGCCCCAGAGGGGAGCCGTGGGCATCTCAGAACAAGGAAGGACAATCAGGACCACGGACCACAAAGCACAGCCTGCCCACCCACTTGGGAGCAGTGGCGTGTGACAGATGGTTAGCTGTCCCAGGAACCGCTCCTTTGACAAGGAACAGAACTTCAGCTGGGCATGTGTGACATCCCAGTCTCCCTTGCAGCAAGGAATGGCCATGTGGGCTGTGGGCAGAAGAGGTATGTTCCTCGTGGGTCTTGCCAGGAAAAGGGCTGGGAATGTGTTTCCTGGGATTTCTGATGCCTTCCTTCTGCCCAGGGAGCCAGAAGAGCTGGGCCCAGAGACGGGGACCACATGTTAGATGGCAGAGCCTCTGGAAGGGAAAAAATCTTGTGTTGTTGAGAGAGAAATTGCTGTGTATTCGAGGTCTCTTAGAAAACCAGCGCAGCCTGCATTCCCATGAGGCAGCTACTGCTGTACCAAGGCAGAGATGCTGTCCGTCCAATTCATCTCTTCTACACCGATTTGAAGAGTCCCCTTAGACGCAGGCTACATCATCTCCTCGGGAAGACAAAGCAACAGGTGCAAGTCATGAAGTAGAAAACACACTGGGAGGGGTGCCTGGGTGGCTCAGTGGGTTAAAGCCTCTGCCTTCGGCTCAGGTCATGATCCCAGGGTCCTGGGATCGAGCCCCCGCATCAGGCTCTCTGCTCAGCAGGGAGCCTGCTTCCTCCTCTCTCTCTGCCTCTCTGCCTACATGTGATCTCTGCCTGTCAAACAAAAACAAACAAACAAACAAAACACACTGGGAAAGGGATAGACCTTAAAAGCTAGTGTGGCATGAAAAAAATGAGGCCCCAGATCAAGATTTATGGCACAATAACATTTATGTAAATTAAGCCTCCCTTCAAGCTCTTAGCACTTATTTCAAGGATTTACATGTATATTCAAGGATATATATATATATATGAAATCATTAGAATAAATGCCTATTAAGGGAGACAGGGGGAAAAAATAAAACATTGACAGGGAAGGGGCCTTGCTCAGACAGATGATGATAATTGCTGGGATCTGAGGAGTATGGCTAAGTCCCCACCTGATGTTCTCACACACACACACACACACACACACACACACACACACACGCACTTTTTTTTTTAATAAAGATTCTTGCCTAAGAAATATCTCAGGTTGCTCTCTAGCTATGTTTAATTTTCTGGGTTTAATGTAAGAGGGAAAAAAAACTCTTCCTTCTTTAATTACATTTTTGAAATTTGTGATACAAAAGCAGAGTAGCTGGGGAACAGTAGACAATTACAACTTTTTAAATCTTGCAAGCACATGCATCGTTGGTCAACAGGGGAGCCTTCACCTGTCCAGAAAATGCCTGCAGAGTGGGAGTGAGGACTTGGGTTGGCTGGATCTGTTGAATCATAGGAATCAAGCCAAATGCAGCTCACTTAAACCCTGAAGCCTGCCAACACTGACCCAGGCTGATTTTCCTCTCCGTGCTTGGGGCTCGAGGGCTGACGCGTCGAGAGGTGAGCGCAGGTACTCAGCTCTTTCCTGCAGGGGTTCTTCCTCAGTGAAGTGTGAATCCGAGGGCCCAAGGTTGTTTCCTAGATGTGGAAGGCCAGACTTGTGGTGAGCAAAGCCACAGTGAGGCTGTGAGGGGTGTCCAAGTACATCAGACTGAAGGTGGACCACCTTCTCTTAAGGTAGAACTGGAGACAAATGCCGGGCAGGTGTCTGGTCAGATGATGGCATGTAGATAGTTGACTATCTCAGGGCCACAGTCTTGGGCTCCTGGACTATGAGAGCTTATGGAGACTTTCCAATTATCTAGGTCTTCTCCCCAACCTGCTTTACAGAAGAGGACGTGGAGACCCTGAGTTGGATAGGGCTTGCCCTGGGTGTCTCAGACAGTTAATGTAAGTGTGGGAGTTTGTACCCAGGTGTCCTGATTCATAGGCTGGAGTCACGAGTGTCCCCCTTGGCACCTCTTCAAGCAGTAGCTCCTTGTCCCAGCTCACTCCTCTAAGAGCCTGGATGGCGATGGGTCCAGACTGTCCTATGGATTCCCCCTGAACAGGGATTCAGTAGCTTAGATTTTGCCTTGGGTATTTCGTTAGCTGTTAGTTGGGAGGATGCAGGGCTGTTCCTCACATCCATGAAGAATGTTGCATTCATTACCATAATTATCTGACCATTAAGAGAACTCATGTCATCTACAATGAGCTCTTAAAATTCATTAAGTGAAAGAGAGTTCCCTGCAGCGCTGGTGGTCAACATGAATTGGGTCCTAGCTCGTGACTTACAGATTCCCTTTTGCTGAATGGCCCCAGGAGAATTCTCCCCAAGGAGGAATATGGGAACATGTTTATTTGATTTGATTTTCGTTTCTCTGAATTCAAATCTGGAGATTTTACAAAATAAGTAACAAATGCAGGGCTGTATAAGAATATCTGGGGCAGCCAGAAAACGTCGCCACTGATCCTATGCTTTACCGTCAATCCAAATATTGATATGTGGAATATTCTTTTCCAGCTTTATGGAGATATCATTGACATATAGCAGTGTGTAAATTTAAGGTGGATAATGGGTTGATTTGATAACCTTACGTATTGCAAAATGATTACCACTGTAGCATTAGCTAACCCCTTCATCATATCACATAATTACTATTCCTTTTTTGGGATGAACATTTTAGATCTACTCTCTTGCTAACCTTAAAATATATTCTACTTTAATATTATATACTTTAATGTTATTTTGGTTATATTAACAATAATGACCATACTGTACATGAGCTCCCCAGAATTTGTCTTATAACTGGAAGTTTGTACTCTTTGACCAACACCTGGAACATCTCTATCGTAGTAAGTTTTGTAGGAAACAAAAATTTGCACACAACCTATATGTCTGTCAGTACTTCTTTTCTATGGGTTCAAACATATGTATGTAAATGTGCAGGGGAGGGGCCTGTGTCTCCTTTGAGGGAGGGACTGGGATTGAGGTCAAGGGGACTGTAGGTTTACCTGTTTCATTTTTATTAAACAGGAGAATGTACTTATGTGCTACTTATGTCATTAAAAACAACTTGAAAAAGGTAAACTATAGAGAAAGCACCGAACTGGTATAATACACTTATCTTCCAATATCTATCATATAAGGAGAGAGGGAAGGCTGAAATTCATTGCTGGGCTCCCTGGCACTGGCTTTGTGGCCCCTTGGCTGTAATCCCAATCACGCTGGGGAAGTAGGGAGGCAGGATTATATAGATTGGCCACTTAATGGCAGACAATAGGACTCACAGTTTGGTGTACATCAGATAATAAGCAGTGCCATTTTCCTAGGCATCACCATCAGTTATTCTGACTTCATGGGTCTGTCTTGTCATTTAGCGATCTGCATTTTAAATAAGCACCAGAGTTGATTCTGATGAAGGTGGTCTTCGGCCACACCGGGAGAAGAAAAACGCTTTCCTGCTCTTTACCTTTTGCAGGGACACTGCTCACGATCTCCTCCCATGATATCCAGGACTGCTCCATGGTGACAAAGATAAGACACAGGGAAGACACACCATCCCAGACATTCCAACTCTCAAGTTACCAACTCTGAATGTCATGTATGACTGCACACACATGCATAATACCCTTGAAAAACACCATGAAGACCATTCCAATTCTGCATTTTGTCTAAAAAAAAAAAAAAATTGGAAAGGGCCTCTCACCTTAGATGGTGACACTAGAATGAATTTAGATGTGTCTATGTAATAATTCAGAGGTGGACATAATGAGATGTGGTTTGGGTTCATCATTGAGTTTTGTCAGCAGACACATTTTAATGGAAACCCAAATGAGAGGCTTCTGCAAGGTCAAGGTTCCCACCTAAAGGTGACAACAAAGAACGCTTCACCGCTAAATGGCACAATGCAGATGCAAGATGATTTTTTTGCCATCCATAAAAGCCATTTCTAGTGGATAATGAACCAGAGTTGGAATCAAAATGGGAAAGCAAATTGCCTTGTCTCTGCCTTTCAAAGAGAACATAATAAAAATGGCTTTCAAGTGTTCTGTCTCTGCGTTTTATTTCTCTGTTTTTGTATTTGTAAATATTTTCTACTCCTCATAGATGAAACTGAGATATCCCATCCATGCAGCTGATATCTAAAGTATTGATGAAAGTCGAATCAAAAGTGAAAAAATAAAATGTACTGAGATCTTGAATATGAGAAGTTGGTCAAGCCTTGTGAGGTTCTTTGTACAGAGTATCACCAGAGAAGGTGACCTGCTTGGGTTGTGGATCTTTAGGAATGCAATGAAGTTCAGGGATGGTTGCAGTGAGGCCATCTGTGATGAGAAATCCCAGCTATGCCATAGACAGGCAGGGGCTAGAGCTGCTCTAGAATGTTCTAGGGCCCCAGAAACTCAGCCAGACTGGATCACCCCAACCCTGCATAATTGCACCAAATACAGGCTGTGTTGTCAGCATCCTTCATGGACCACTTGGGATATTGTTAAAGACTATATTTCAAAATGAAGCAATCAGCAAAGAGGAAGAAGGAAGCAATTTTACCCAATTATTCCACCCAAGGCCCTGACAAGGGAGCAGGGATTGCTGGCAGTCCTCCTCTGGGAAGAAATGACGTGAAGCAATGGCTAGGGAAAGAAGGGGAACCTGACACAAAGCTTCAGCCTGAAGAACATTTTGATGATTAGAAAGACATAATGAGCACTCATTTCTTGTTCATTTCCTGCCACCTGAGCGCTTAACTCATGCACATTCATGAGGGTCCGAGGTTGTGCATGGCTCACATAAACATTGGAAGGGGAACATATTTAAGTAACATGGGCAAGGTTGAGATGGCTGAGTTAAAAATGCTATGAACACTTTAAAGACTCTTGTGCTTAAAAATAAGTATGATCTACAAGGATAAACAATTCAAATTTACAAAAGTAATTAGCAAATTTCCTGGTGATCATTAATGTCTTTCTTTCACAGCAAGTGGTGGTAGTGGCATTGACCATGGTCACACATCTCAGTGATTTTTGTAGCTGTCTTACTCCATTACAGGTTTTTAGACAATAATGTCCTTCTCCTCCTCCACCCTCCCTTCTTCTTGTTTTGATTCTTCTTACAATATCTTGCCCTGGACTTTGCATACCTGGTAAACAGTGACAAAATGAGGAAAAGCATTTTTTAAAAAAATTTTATTTATTTATTTGACAGACAGAGATCACAAGTAGGCAGAGAGGCAGGCAGAGAGAGAGAGAGGAGTTAGCAGGCTCCCCGCAGAGCAGAGAGCCCCATGCGGGGCTCGATCCCAGGACCCCGGGATCATGACCTGAGCCGAAGGCAGAGGCTTTAACCCACTGAGCCACCCAGGCGCCCCGAGGAAAAGCATTTAGACTGAGAAAGGGAAAATTCTTCTCAAAAAGACTGTCTTCTGGAGTAAAGTTTAAGTGGAAGAGTTTGAGAATGTCCTCTAGAATGACCCCCTCTTGACAAGAGGAAGTGACATAAGTCAGGACAAAGAGTTATCCAAGACTAGTCACCATTACTGTGTGCCCACTATGTATCAGTTCTTCCATTCATGTTGGATCTTCTCCAAATCCTCCAGAAGTGGGCATCATTGTGGATTTGTTATATTTTCAGAGTGGGGGTTCTTTCAGGATAAAAAATTTGCCCAGAAGCTCACATTTAGTAGAGGTACAGCTGTTACACAAGCCCAAGAACCCTGTGCTATTCCTTCTTTGGGCTCTGGGACCAGTTCTCGTCTCCATTTGGCACACTTGGGCTTACCTTATCTTTGGAATTTTTTTCTTCCTCTTAAATATCACCTTTGTCTGTTCGCCCTGTTGCTATTTCAGGAATTGATGAGACATGGGAAATGAAATGTTTTCCAAATGCAGTGCTGGGGTCAAGATGTCTGAAGAGAGTTGGCCATGAAGGCTCGTAGTGTTTCTAAGGAGGGTACTTTGTGTACTTTGCATGTGCTGTATTGTTGTAAGGCAGTGGTTCTCAACCAGGGATGATCTTGTCCCTACCCCCAGTGGATGTTGGCAATGACGGAGACATTTTTGGTTGTCAAAATTGGGTATGTGTGCCTACCTTCCAGGGGGTGGAGGACAGGGATGCTGCTAAACATCCTATAAGGCTCAGGACAGCTCCCCGTGACACAGAATTTTCCAGCCCAAAATATCAATAATGTTGAAGTTGAGCAACCCTGGGATAATGTGGTGCTATGTTCCTAATATCTTTGGAAACTAGTTTTATTTGGCATTTTATTTTTCATAAAGAGGAACACAATGTCATATATTAGGGTAGGTTAAATTAATATATTATAAAATATTCAAAAGTCAACCTTAATTCTCTCATGTTTCTCTTGACATTTTCATTCAAAAGGAGGGAGAAGCAGGGTAGGAAATGAAGAGAGCATGGGATCTCCTCCTAGCTTTTGGTCTTTATAGTGTCACTGCTATTAAACACCCATAACAGGGGACACTGAATATTTATCATGACTCATGACCGCTCATCATGTGCTTGTATTTGGAGAAATTCCTCATTATATTCCCAAAGTGGAGGTCAGACTCCAAATTCCCAGAATACTTTGCAATTAAAACTCAGGTTTGGCATCCTGGCTCTGCCACTCTGATGTGCCCGAATGAGACTTGCATTCAAAAGTGAATGACCCGAGGAAAGGGGGCCTCATTTTGTTGGACACGGTGCAGCAGAGGTGCCTGGATTTTAGGGACGGTGATGGCTGCAAGATTGCGTTCCTAACACGGAAGTGGCCTTGGTGGAGGTGACAGAACCAGTAATAGGTGGGGCTTTCTTCACCAGTGATGGTTTTAGAAGCTTAGTCTTGAGGCTGGTTGCCAGTTTTTCCAATAATGTGGGCTAATGCCAATTTTTTTTTCTATTTACACCAGCCAGAGTGCGTTCTAGTGTTTGCAAGGAGGGACTCAGGCTGATGCACCAAGTCTGTCAGCAGCAACTTTATTTGAAACCTACAGTCCTTTCTAAAGACTCTTCTTTCAGTGACGTTGTGAGTTTTCAGTTTAAAAGAGAAGGCAGAGGGCTCTCCTGTCTTGATAGCCTCCCGATGTGGGGTTGTAGGACTTTGGTAGCAGACAGAAGAGGTGGCTGCTGGAGATGTAGGTAGCTCCTTCAGGCCTAGAAGAGGTGAAAGAAAACTGGAGGAAATGAGACATCACCTCTTCCCCCAGCCAAGGTGGGGAGCTCTTAGTCTGCTGTGGCACAAGCTTTGCTTAGAGAAGGCTTTTGTATTAGATTTCAATTTTATTTTATTTTATTTATTTATTTGACGGGGAGTGGGGGCACAAGCAGGGGAAGTAGCAGTGGGAGAAGCAGGCTTCCTGCTCAGCCTGAAGCGGGACTTGATCCCAGGACCCTGGGATCATGACCTGAGTCAAAGGCAGAGGCTTTAACCCACTGAGCTGCCCAGGCGCCTCATGTCTTACTCATCTTTTTCTCACTCAGGGCATTTTGTCTACCCCTTCTCACATGGTAGGTGTATCACAAATATTTGTTGAATTAGCAGGTTTCATTGTTCCCTTTTCTCTGGTGGCAGGGAAGATTTTCCTACTCTACCTCAACTTCGTAGGTTACTCTGGGAGCTCATCCACTCCTTTCCCAGGGAGCCCACATTCAAATAGGATAGAAACAAGTCGTGTGTCCCACAGGCTGCTGTGGAGGGCATGAGGCTATTTGGGGATCACTTTTGATTTTGAACAGGCTGAGAAAAAAAGCCCAGCCAAGGACGGTTTCTAGGCAGCAAAAGAGCTGCTGCTTCTTCTTCTTCTTCTTTTTTTAATTTTAAAGATTTTATTTATTTGAAAGAGAGAGAGATCACAAGTAGGCAGAGAGGCAGGCAGAGAGAGAAGGGAGTCCGAAGTGGGGCTCGATCCCAGGACTTTGAGATCATGACCCGAGCCAAAGGCAGAGGCTCAACCCACTGAGCCACCCAGGCGCCCCAGCAAAACAGCTTTTAAGCCTCCATGCTTTTCAGGCAGAGCTGTGTTGGAGAATTTAAAAACGACTGGGGTGTGCAGGACAAAGCTGGAAGTGATAATTGATATGTCTGGAGTCTGTGATGAAAAGCACTTTCTCAAAGTGATCTAAGGGAAACATTTTTTTTCCACTTTAGTATGTGACTTCAGGTCACTTCTTACCTGCTGGCTCAGGTTGTTGTCTTCTGCAGGCAGCTAGCCCCGCTGTACCGAGTGGGCGTCTAGACCTTCTGCACAGATCAGCATGAGAAGCCTGGGCAGGGGAGGGGAGCCTGGCTCTTGGAATCCACGCAGGACAGGCTTAAAAGAGAAAACTCTTTTTTTTGGTTGGGGGGGGCCATCTATTTTGTTATTGCCTGGACCCAGACAAGTCTCAAAAAATTGCAGTCTCCCAACTAGTAATTTAAATATATGTATATATATGTTTCTCATATGTTTGGGCTAAGTGCAATATATCAGCATGAACTTAGTTGGCATAAAATTTTCAGATCCCTTAATCCAATTTCCCTGTGGTCCTTATCTCTGTTGACTCTGTCTTCTGTTTTCTATATCCTGTTGTCTCCTGCCATCATAAAGCATAATACCATCTTCTGAAGTTCATACAGCCCACGAGTTTTATCTTAAGCAAGGGACACTTAGGGGAGCCATAAAGATCTGTTTAGCTTAGGGACGCCTGGGTGGCTCCGTCAGTTAAGTGTCTGCCTTTGGCTCCAGTCATAATCCTGGGGTCCTTGGATCAAGCCCTGCATCAGGCTCTCTGCTCAGTGGGGAGCCTGCTTCTCCCTCTCCCTGCTGCTCCCCCTGCTTGTGCTCTCTCTGGTTCTTTCTCAAATAAATAAATAAAATCTTAAAAAAAAAAAAAAGATCTGTTTAACTTAAACACAATAATGCTAGGGCTGCAGTCGGATTCGTTAGAGCTTCCTTTGATAAACCATAACAGAGGAGGATTCCTATATTTATTTAATCCCATTTGAACCTACTTGTATTTTCAGTGTGTGCAGGTGCTTCTCTCATTCATTAGGAGGCAGTAAAGTGTGAAGTACTTTGGCTCTAGAAATCAGGTGAATCTAAGTGGAAGTTCCAGCCTCACTGCTTAGAGTTGTGCCATTATCCAACTGGCCTTGAAGAGCCAGTTTCCTCATCCCTAAAATGGATATAATAAGAATTTTGAGGCGATCAAATAAGATAAATACGTAATGTACTTAGCCGAGTGCCTGGTAAGTATAAAGCCTTCAACAAAGAGTGGCTATTTTTATCCGTTCAATCATAAGAAACATTTACTGGGTATCTAGAAAACTGTTTATTTATGATCTCTCAGGTTTCTAGAGCACTATTAGTTCAGACAGGAAAGTCTAAACATTGGTATGGTTTAATTGGTATGGTTTAATCATGATGTCTGGCTGAGTGAGAGGGACTAGCCTTCATTCCGGTGAAGACCGGAGAGAATAAAGATTTAAAGTGGACTATTCTAGTCTTAGATGTTTACTTAGATGTTTACTTCCTTTTTACCCTGCAAATACTGACAACAATAAAACTCATACCAGATTTGATCTGGAACTTGGCAAATAACCGACTTTCTTGTCTGGAAGATGTCCCAGTGGTTAACTTCCAAATACTGACATTTGCATGCAGTAAGCATGTCTACAAAAAGAAGGTTGTCTTTTTATTATTTTTAGTATTATGTATCAGTGATATCGACCAGAGTGATGGCTCTAGTTATGGGGACTAACCACATCCCAAATCCCTATTTTACCTTCATTACCACGATTTCCTCTGCTTAAGATATTTTGAAGCAAAAGGGTGCCTCTGCTTTTGGGTGCATTTAACTCTGTTTGTGAACATGATGGGAAACATTAGCAGGTAAATGATAAGGCAGACCCAGACTGCATTTCATTCTGATGTTTTTGTCCATATCAGATTGGCTTCAGCTATATTGATTATAACTCAGGGAGCTTGTGGGTTTAGAATAGATACAGTTGTATCACATTGATTGCTTTTCTTCCATTGTTGACTTTTCCTCTGTAGGAGTCAATCACTTGAATTTGCAAAGTGGACTAATTTTGCTTCTTTCCAGCCCAACCCAGGCATCTGCAGCTAGAGGACAAAGCACAAAAGCTTACCGGAGAGGGGACAAGGAGGGGATGAGGCCGATTCAAAGGAGGGAGGTTACAAAGCCTCCTTCCTTGACCTCCTCCCCACTGTCTTTCAGGTTAATTTGCATTTCAATGAGAACTTGCTGCTGCTGGAGATTTTATGTAACGTCTAAGCTTCTCAAATGTCGGTTACTTTTGTTATTCTTGTGGAAATCCTGCAATCACTAGTATCGTTTTTAATCCTAAAATGAGGTAAGGAGGCCTGGGTGTGTTATATGTAAGGAAGAAGACCGTAGGGTCCCAATCCTGAAGCTTGCCTACTGTCCTGGAAGAGTTAGGCAGATAAGGGATAGGTTATGGGGGCTGAGAAAGAAAGATCGGGGCGCCTGGATGGTTCAGTCAGTTAAGCGTCCGCCTTCAGCTCAGGTCATCATCTTGGGGTCCTGGGATGAGCCTCAAGCTGGGCTCCCTGCTCGGCGGGCAGTCTGCTTTCCTCTCAGCCCCTCCCTCCTGCTCATGCGCGGGTGCGCTTTCTCTCTCTCTCTCTCTCTCCAATAAATAAGTAAAATCTTAAAAAATAAAATAAAATAAAATAAAATAAAATAAAATAAAATAAAATAAAATAAGTTACAGAGTGAATAGGGGAGTACTGGGGCTAGGTATTGAATTGTGCCTGTGTAGGGTAACTGGAGTGAGAGCAGAGACAGCGTCGTCATTGGCACTAAGTGCTGGGACCCACAGCAGGAACGCGTCACCACCCTCCAACCCCCAGAGACCCTTGTTTATTTTCCTCCACTTCACCCTACTGCTCTCCTAGTCGGCTGCCCCAGCCCAGAAAACAGGCGGTGAGGCAGCTGTTTGAACCACGCCAGGCCAGTTCTCTGAAAGCGTCGGACGCAGAGAGAGGCGGGAACTCCTTAACGGTCCTGCCCCCCGGGACCCAAGCGACTCGCGGCGGCGGGAGCTGTCCGCTGTTCTGAACTCTGTTACTTAGCTGGACTCGCGGCTCTCCAGGCACGCCGCAGCCTGGGTGAAGGGCGCAGGGGGTCCCGGGAAGGGCGAGGGCCTGAAGGTCTGCGGCGAGCTCCAGACTCTAAATTTTAAATCCCTGCCAGAACGTCCTGTCCACTCCAGCCCAGACTCTAAGCAGGGTCCAGCTCTTAGGGATGGGTCCCCCATCTCTTCCTCACATCCCGTAGTGTAGCTCAGTCCCTCACTCCACTTCTTACCCTGCTCCAGGTCATCCTGAGAGCCTGGCGCTTGAAGCGGCTCCCCCCTCTTCATCCACCGCTCCCTCCGCCGGAGCAGGAAGGACTCTGCCAAGGCGCAGCAAGCTCCCGCATCGAGATTCTCTCTCGTCCCTCTCACCCAGGTTTGTCTGCCCTTCCTCCCTTTTCTGTTTCCATCGTCTTCACACTATCCTTCTACCTAGTTGTCTAAGTCGGGTGGTGCGCGCTCCGCCCCCATTTTCCATACAAGGGAGGGCTGGTTGGGGGGGCGGGGCGGAGGGGAGGGGCTCCCCAGTCCCTCTCAAAAACTGCGAGCCCACCAGCCCACTGGGAACTCCCGAATCTGTTGAGCTCCCGCAGAGAAGCGAGAAGCCTGCACCGCCGTCGTGGGCTGAGGACCGCCAGGGGGACAGCCGGGATTCGACCCCTCCATCCCCGGAGCGTTTTTCCGCAAGCCAAGCCCCACTCACCGGGTAGGATCATGCTCCTGGGTCTCACCTGCGTAGGCTGCAAAGGCTCTACATTGAATAGGAGGCGTTTAAATAATCGGTGCATATGTAATCTCGCATAGATTTATTTTTACATAAGGGGGATGGCAGTACTTCTGATTGTTGTAATTTATTTTGGCCAGTTATTCTAAAGGGAGTATTTGGGTATTTGAGGTGGGGGAGGGAGGCACGACTGGTGTAGGAGGGGCTGGATGGACAATGGGAAGTGACGGGCTTTGATTCTCTTTGGACAGGTGGCCATGGCCTCACTGCCGACTCAGGAACCCCCGGTCCCTGACTTATTTTCTGGGTTGCCACCGGCGGCCTCAACTCCTGCCAATCAGAGCACAGAGGCCTCGGCGGTCAATGGGTCGGCGGCTGACCCAGGCGCTCAGGCCATCACGCCCTTCCAAAGCCTGCAGCTGGTGCATCAGCTGAAGGGGCTGATCGTGCTGCTCTACAGCATCGTGGTGGTTGTAGGGCTGGTGGGCAATTGCCTGCTGGTGCTGGTGATTGCGCGGGTGCGTCGGCTGCACAACGTGACCAACTTCCTCATCGGCAACCTGGCCTTGTCCGACGTGCTCATGTGCACCGCCTGCGTGCCGCTCACGCTGGCGTACGCTTTCGAGCCCCGCGGCTGGGTGTTCGGCGGCGGCCTGTGCCACCTGGTCTTCTTCCTGCAGCCTGTCACCGTCTACGTGTCGGTGTTCACGCTCACCACCATCGCGGTGGACCGCTACGTCGTGCTGGCGCACCCTCTGCGGCGGCGAGTCTCACTGCGCCTCAGCGCCTGCGCAGTGCTGGCCATCTGGGCGCTGTCCGCGGTGCTGGCGCTGCCCGCCGCCGTGCACACGTACCACATCGAGCTCAAGTTGCACGGGGTGCGCCTCTGCGAGGAATTCTGGGGGTCTCAGGAGCTCCAGCGCCAGCTCTATGCTTGGGGGCTGCTGCTCGTCACCTACCTGCTCCCCCTGCTGGTCATCCTCCTGTCTTACGTCCGGGTGTCGGTGAAGCTACGGAACCGCGTAGTGCCGGGCTGCGTGACCCAGAGCCAGGCCGACTGGGACCGCGCGCGCCGCCGCCGCACTTTCTGTCTGCTGGTGGTGGTCGTGGTGGTGTTCGCCGTCTGCTGGCTGCCGCTGCACGTCTTCAACTTGCTGCGGGACCTCGACCCGCACGCCATCGACCCCTACGCCTTCGGGTTAGTGCAGCTCCTCTGCCACTGGCTCGCCATGAGCTCGGCGTGCTATAACCCCTTCATTTATGCCTGGCTGCACGACAACTTCCGTGAGGAGCTGCGCAAGCTCTTGCTTGCCTGGCCACGCAAGATCGCACCGCACGGCCAGACCATGACAGTCAGCGTGGTCATCTGAGGGCCCCACGCCAGGGCTTGGTTGGGGAGCTTCAAGTCCACTCATCTCCGGGGGTGCCCAGCTGAGACCGGACTGGAGCACTTACGCCCAACGCCAGGGCGAATCCAATATGTGGCAAAACTTCCAGCTTCGCCCTCCTGTCCAGCTGTCTTGTTTTGTCCTTGTGTCTATGTAAAATGTGAAGTGGGCTTTGGTGGGAGTCTTGTGCTTTGCCTGGAAGAGGCCAGGGAGAGGGGAGAGGATTTATTATTTCCTCGTTATGCCCTTGACTGCCAAACAAAGCTCTTTCTCTTGGTTCCCAACAGTAAATCAGAACTCTGGCTGTCTTCCTTGCTTTCCCTTCTACTTGCTCAATGGTGAGATGAAGGAACAATGGGGGCGGGATTTAAAATGACTGCGTTTGGGTTGGTGAAGCTTTTTGGGTTGCCTTTTAAAAGGACTCAACTGAGCTATCATACCTGATATTTATGAGTCAGTTTGAACCCATTAATTCTTAGGATTCCAGGGAAATATGTATTACAAATCTATATCTGGGATTCCAGCATTTCCTGAATAAGAACTTTCCACACAAAAAGTGTTTTACTTTTAGATTCCCTTGATTTTATGGCACAAAAGTGCTCAGAAGCCAACTTTCAAAAGGTCTTGCTATTGTTTCCCTCCTCCTAATCCCCTAACTTCTATTTGAAAATGATAAGGTGTGTTAGTCAATGAAGTGGTAGATAAATAGGGACAAGAAAAATGGTACAAATGACTTAAAGGGGCATGTAACTGTGCACGGGACAGACATCTATCTGTGTGTGTGTTTGTATATATATATGTATCTCCAGTGTTTGCCATACGGCAAGTACACAGATACTTGATTTTCTGAATACTCAGTATAAACCATGTTCCAAAGCATTCTTTGCATTCTCTAATGCTCAGTTGCAACAGATCAACAGCTGTCATCTGACTGCTCAACACCTGCTTGGTGGTGACATGCTTGGAACACAATCAACCCAGAAAGCAAGGACTGGGAGAAGTTTGCTTAAGGCCAGAACTGAAAAATCAACTACTACTCGATTGCCATCGAACACCTCATTCCTTCCAGGGTTAAGGCGACAGGTGAACACTGTTGGGCCATGATAGTAGGCTGATGATCCTCACCTTGTCCTCCTGAGAATTTTGTAAATGAAGACAAGCGCCCTGGGACAAGGGTTTTCACATTGTTGTGGGAGCAGTGAGTGGACAGTGAGGGTGAGAGTCTTGGGAAGTGATACACATTATCCACCTGTCAGACCAGCCCCCAACGCATAAAGGGCACAAACCAGTGCAGCAACTGCACATCTGTTACCATCTGTAAGACTCCAGTACCACCCTAGCTCACTATACAGTAAAATTAACCTCTCTCCTTGTCTTACTCTCTGAAATGAGCTCGTTCACTCGTGAAAGTATGCCCTGAAATGAAGGGAAAGAGGGGAAAGACTTGGGGATGACAAGGATTAAGTCCTATTACTTCAATGCCAGCAACCACGATGGGAGAGTTAAGTATTCATGGTTGGGCTAGTTAGCAGTATGCATCTTCAGTAGTTATATAGCTAGACTGCAGCATGGAGGAGGGTAGGGAAAGGCTGGCTTGGGAGAAAGGAGAAAGCAGGTTAACTTGGGAGATGCAAGTTACCTTTGGCAATGGCACCAATAAGTAATGTTCGGCTTCATCTGTGGGTGTGGAGAACAAAGCCTGTGTTCTAATAATGTAGCCCACCTGTAGCATTATGTCACTCGCCCATTCTAAATGAGCTTACCTCCCAGGCATCCCAGAGACTGACTCCTGTGCTTCTAGCAGCTCTATTACTTGGGACGCTCAAGGCCAGACAGACATTTCATGTTTCCTCAGAGCACTCTTTTGATGGAAATGTGTGGACAATGGAGGGGATGGGGGAAAGGATGGGGTTAGTTGGGGGAGAGATCTAATTGTAGTTTCTGTTTTGGAAAGTTTAAGTCCCTGGTTCTCAGCCCTGGCTGCTCCTAGAATCAATTGGAGAGCTTTCAAAAAACATTGGTGCCTAGGTCCTATGCACAGAGAGTCCAACTGATCTGAGATGAGACCTGGGCCTCAGCATTTTTCAAAGCACTTCAGGTGACTTTAATATGCATCCAAGGCTAAACCCCTTTAGAATTGTCCTCTAATGAGTCTCAGCAACATCTGAATGAAGCTTTGATTGTACCTGCCAAAGGTATAATGAATCTGGAGTTGAATTCTGACAGGGCATTGCATGCTACACTCGGGGAATAATACTCTTAACCTTCAGACAGTATTCATCAATCACACAGAGGCAAATCTGTATAATCAGAATATATAAGTATTCATTCAATACTTTCCTTACAAATCTCCTATGAGTAAGGCAGTGCATGAGTCCAATCAGTTGTTTTTTTTCAACTTGAGATTCATTTGCATTATAAAGTTTTACACCATGAATTATTCCAAATCCTGGTTTCTAGGGTGTTAAAAAAAAAATTGAAGCGTTCTCTGATTAGTTTGATTTAAATCTACATCAACTGTGAGAAGAAAGTGTCCTCATTAATTACTAGAAAAGCTGCCCGCTGTTTCTATGCCTACAACTTAAGTTAAAAATTTAAACATTTGCATGGACTTTATGGAGAGCCTAAAGAGGCTGGAGAATTATGTTGTGTTTATAAACATCTTTACGAATGATCCAGATTGCCACCTGAACATCAGCTAATTAATTCTTACCCTATCTAAAATCTATCTGGGACTAGTTTGACTATAAAACAAACCAACTTTAAAAAAAATCACTCAGGAGTGAGTCCTATAGAAATCCACATAGCGCCGAGGTAGAAAATTTCATTTAGTATAACTTATTTTAGTTAATATGAAACATTTGGTCTTTTTACTGCAAGAAGTCATGAAGGCCATAAAGCTGGGAGCCGATCCAGCCGGGTACTTGGCAGCAGCCCGTTCCGAGGCCGACGGGAGGTTCTGTAATCCTCTCTGCAAGCATTGTCACTGGGTCTCACTTTTGGCAGCCAATCAATAGATTTATCTCAGTAAATCAGCTGGGGAGTGTTTCAATATGTGTTGGCAACAGTTACCTGGAAATAGCAACTCTGAGAGACTCTAAGGTAACAATATTCCAATTGATGCATGCTTCCTGAATTTTTGTTCTTGTAGATTTTTTCAGCCCGCTCTTCTATTGGAGTGCTAAGTTCCAGGTTTAATTTCTCAGGTAGGCTGGTTAACCATCTCTGTTCCGTGGCTTGCATTTCTGGACATTTAGTAGTCTTGCAAAATCAAGGGGCCCCAGGCAAGAGCGTAGCTGGATCTGAAAGTGAACCCAGGGTCTACCAAGTAGATCTTCGATGGATTTCCCTCCATGTGTTGATGTCTTTGTTATGTGTGTAAGATGCATGTGTGACTGACTCACTATATGAAGCGCTTCAGGCTGGGGCTTGCACTGTTCGATGCCTTGTGGGTGCTCAAAAAATATTAAATCAGTAGTACCATCTCAAGTTATATACGTAGTATAAACTACATAACCTTGGGTTGGCCAGAGTCAAAGCAAAAATAAATCATGTCAAGGAAAATATGCTACTCAATCTGGATTTGTCATATCTAACTAATTCCAGGAATGAACTGTTCACTTGGGGTCTTCTATGACTCCCTGGCTCCAACCTCAGTAATGACAGCATTTCCATACATGGTACCAAGCTCTGTGCTTTTCAAAGTTGCATGCATCTCAATTGACAGGTCCATGAAAGGAAGAGTAGAGAATTTCAGGCTTAATTTCTATACTCATCCTTAATCTGGATCATTATTTAAAGGCTAGCATTTTATCACTCATTTCCATCTATCACTTAGGAAATTTAAAAACATCCAAAACATGGGTCTATAAACCAAATTTGATGATTTAGATTCCAAAATATTCATAACAGGGTCATGAAGAGGATTTTCTGACACTTCTAAAATGAGACTTAAAAATGCAATTGTGGACAACTTTCCAGGGATCCACTTACTTTGCAACGTGAGATAAGCCATATGCAGATGTTGGACCATGTAAAATATTCATTTGGATGGATCAAAGTTGTAATCTTGATATGTTAAAAGACTGCATCCTCCCTCAGTCTTTGGAAGTAAAAAGCCTTATTTTGAAAATTGAGTGTGCGCACTTCCAACAGCTTTTGAATCATTCCTCTCTGCTTTCCAAGTCAATTCCTCTTCATTTCCCACTCCTTATTTCTCTATTCTGGCCCCTCTCTGCTATTTTCTCATATTATCTATAATATACATCCAATCTAAAGCTCCCTCTTCTCAGGGGAGAGGTAGTGGTGGGATTCATATGGGTTCGTATAAGGTGAATCATGTTGGAGAGATACTCTGGCTAATTCTGTCACAGAGGCAGGCTTCACCAAATCAGTGGAGAGCTGCTGCCCATTGCGTTTCCTGCCCACTGTGGGGTCCTGGAGCTCACACCATTGATCGTTTCCCAGACAAGCTCCAGGCAGAGAAGGACAACAGGAGTTTGCACAGGATCTCCAGCTGGGCCCTTAATGTGCTAAATCTCCTGGAGAGCTCTCAAGAGGGGCCTAACAACAAAAGGTCAGATGTGTTTCATTTTGTTGTTTGGGGCTGGAACAAGAAAACCAGAGCCAGAAAAAGCAAAGGACAATCTCCTCTTTTAAGTATTCCTTGCCTCCCTCTCTCAGCTCAAAAAAAAAAAAAAAAGTCCTCTTCTTGACTTGTTGATGACTAAACCCCACAGTCCCAGAACTCATCTCCTCCTTCTGGAGTGACATCTAATGATGAATGGAAAGCTACTCCCTTCTCCCCCATTACACACATTCAGTATCGCCAAGTAATGAAAAAAAGAAAAAAAAGAGTCCTTTGAGCTGGAAAAATGAAATAAAAACTCAGGTCTGAGTTAGGAGTCAGGCTCTGGGCTTTTTCTCCAGCCCAGAAAACCACAGTCACCCTTGGGTCTTGATCCTAGAAAGACAGCCCAGTCACCTGAGTCCAGGGCTCAGCGGTTCATTGGTAACATGTCCTGGGGTGGGGGAATGGGTGGCCTGGCCAGGTGGGGGGTGGGGCCACTGTGTGGAGAAAGTCCTTCCCAGGCAACCGCCCATCGCCTGGCACATACTGGGGAGGGCACTGACCTCATTAGCACAGAAAGGAGCCAAGGGCAAGCTCAGGTGGGACGCTAGAGCACCTGAAGGTGACTTCAACGGCCGTAATGGTTTCTTTAAACCAAGCCTCTTTATTCCCCTTTCCTGGTTACCCCAGTCTCCTCCAGCAAAACCCCTTTCCTTTCTGTGATATAATTGCAGAACTTGGGCTGTTTTCACATAACCATTGCTTTCTGGGAAATGGGGGTCTTCCAAAGCCTCTCCTGAGACTAATAAGTCATCTCCACCTGCAGCTGTGCGGAAGCAAGACCTGGCCAGAACCCAGGTCCTTCTGCCTGACCTAACTGACCCCACCTTGAGGAACTGGCTCCATCAGGGCACCTAAGGGCCTGTCGTCTGGCACGTCAGGCCTGGGGCAAAGGAGAGGTCCAGCTTTCAGCGCTGGAGGAGGATCACCGGCCTAGGAGATAGTCTTGGGGACCTGGGAGTTCTGGTGGGGCCTGCCAGCTGCACCAGCACCGCCATCGCGGGCACCAGTGCTTCCCACTTGTGCAAGGGTGGGTTGGCCCCCAGGGACCAGCTGAGTGTCCATGGCCTGGCTGCTGGGGTCATTCTCCCGGCTAGAGGGCAGAGGGTGTCTCCCACCGCATGAGTGTGCTTTCAGAGGCTCAGAGGGAGTCACCAGCAAATCCCTCTGCGACCACATCCGCACGCGGTTCCTGCACCATAAGATTAACTTTGGCCCCCGAATTCCAGCACTGGGGGCACAGCGCCTTCCTGTGCTACCTCGTGATCCTCTTGCAGATGAGCGACAGCACTGTGTCTGGGTTTGGGTTTATTGTCCTCCCTGTGGATCTCTCCGCCCTCGAGGGGCTGCGCTCAAGGGGCTGCACGCCTCCGTTGCAGACCTCGTTGTGGCCCATAGCACTGGATCTACACTAAGGGCTTGCCAGGGTCCACGCTGTGGTGGCCTCCGTGCCGCCTCCGGCCGGGTCGCGGCCCTTCCAGCGCCTGTGTGAGCACAGACCGGCCCGGCCGGCACGCGCCCCCAGGCGGAGCCAGGGCTCACTGCTACCGCCGTCCCGGCTGCCTGCCTGTCTGCAGGCCGGGCTCCCGTGCCTGAACGTCCTTCACCGGCTCCTGAGCCTCACCCGCAAAGCTCCTTCAGTGTCCCGCCTCTGCTCTGCCCCGGCACCGGCCTCGCCTGCGCCAACCCCACGCCCTCCAGTTCTCGCCCAGCTCCGGGGCTTGCCTTGGGTCTCCAGGCTCTGCCTCTCACTCTTCTGCTCCCTGAACCCAGGGGAGGCCGAGGCCGCCCTCTCTCTCGGCCCCGCTCCCTTGCTCTTCCCGGGTTCCAGCCCCTGAGCACTGCGGCGGGCCCCGCCAGGAGGTGGGCGCTTAGGGATGGGGGCGCAGCGGGGCAGGAGGTCTAGGCACCGAGGCGCTGCAGTGCGACGTCTGCAACCCGCCCGGTGAGGCGCGTTCAAGGTTCTTGGAGAGATTCTGGCATTGGTGGCGGGGCTTGGAGAGGATGCACTCAGGCAGTCCCTGCGGGAGCTTCTCTTGCGCTGGGCGGCTGTCCAGCCCTGGCGCGGAGAAGCCATACTTCGGGGCTCCTTTCCACCGCAAGTTCTGTCGCCTTATTCTAAGTGATCCATACTTAGTTTCTTAGGTGTCCCTTGGTCACCGTGGAAACAACGTCTGACTTTCGAGGAAGAAATCCGGAGTTTCCGTGGGGTGGAGCCCTTACCTGTGGGGCAAGCTGGTGGGGATCCAGCAGCTTCCATGGTAAGTGGCTGAGTGTGTGTGCTTGCAGGGTGCTGCCCGGAGAGCGCTGGGCTCCCCGCGGGGCTTCTGACCAGGTTGTGTCACTTGATTGCCTATTTCCCGAGCATTATCTCTAAGTGGGAAATAACACAAAACCGTTTATACTGTGTACGTGTTGCGGACTCCAGAGATCTCATCCTTCCTGCTGGTGGAAATGATGAGGGAAGGAAGCGGATTCGCAGGTCCAGAGGAGGAGCCAGACCTTGGGGGGCCTCTTCCAGCCGAATCCCCTGGAGCAATGGATTCGGCTGTTTTTCCTGAGTACCAACTGGCAGCGCCCGGCAAGATCTTCACGGTGGGAGCTGAGGTTCCTGCAACCTGGTCAGAACACACTTCATGTTTCCGTAGATGTGGGGTCAGCAGGTGGAAGAGAGCTAGCCCAGGAGAAAAACAAAAATCACCTGTTGGCCCACTGCTCCAGGAAATTGTTGATTTAAAGCCAGGCTTCTTTCTGAATAAGGAACTTCATATATATATATATATATATATATATATATATATATGTGTGTGTGTGTGTGTGTGTGTGTGTGTGTGTGTATGTATATATATACATACATATGTTACAAAACAACAAATCTTTTACTTTAAAAAACAATAGGTGAGAATCTCCCATTCCTCTCTCCTGGGGAAGTTAACAGTTCGTGCTTTTCTTTCCAGACTCTATTAGGAGCTCACATATATGCAGTTTATAGTTAACAGAAATGGGATTAAACCGTACAGAATGTTTTATAATTTACTCCCCCTTAAAATTATATTAATAATGGACTTCCACGTTGAGATGTAGGGACGGCCCTCCTTCTAGGCTGGATGATTGAGGAGGAGTCGGTGGTCTGTAGGTATGACCATAGCCATTTTTCAGCCAGTGAGTGGCATTGGTTGAAGGGACAATTTCAGGACTTAGAAGGGCTCCCAGAGCTCTGCAGGAAATGCAGAGCAGTTTGACTTCATTGTAACCACAGAGACTAGGATGCTGCTCCTGGGTGGATGGGGGCAGGGCAAGGGGAGGATTCTTTGTGGAAACTTCCCATTGATACCATCTGAGCAGGTTGTGGGAACCTTGGCTCCCAAAACAAAGATCCTCACCTGTTTCTCCTTGACTGTGTCCAGATCCTGTTGAGCACTTGATCATGGCTGGAGCCACCCAGGCTGTTCCTCAGTACACAGTAGTTGCTGTTTAAAATGATACACTGACAACCCAGGGTGTGATTTTCCTAGGAGCTGGGAGGTGGTGTTAGATTCCCTCTTGTATGTTGAATTCACAAATGTCAAAGGCCAGGGGGAGGGAAGTACTTCACCTTCTTCTTCTTCTTTTTTAAAATTCTTATTTTATTTTATTTATTTTTTTTATTAACATATAATGTATTATTTGCCCCAGAGGTACAAGTCTGTGAATCATCAGGCTTACACACTTCACAGTACTCACCATAGCACATATGCTCCCCAATGTCCATAACCCAACCACCCACCCTCTCCCTACTCACCTCCCCCTGCCCTGGCAACCCCCTGTTTTGTGACATTAAGAGTCTCTTATGGTTTGTCTCCCTCCCCATCCCATCTTGTTTCATTTTTTCCCCAAACCCTCCACTTTGCCTCTCAAATTCCTCATATCAGGGAGATCATATGATAATTGTCTTTCTCTGATTGACTTATTTTGCTCATTGCATGTCATTGCAAATGGCAAGATTTCATTTCTTTTGATGGCTGCATAGTGTTCTAATATATATATATATATATATATATATATATATACCATATCTTCTTTATCCATTCATCTGTGGATGGACATCTAGGTTCTTTTCATAGTTTGGCTATTGTTTGTGGACATTGCTGCTATAAACATTGGGGTGCACATGCCCCTTCGGATCACTACATTTGTATTTCTAGGGTAAATACCCAGTAGTGCGATTTCTGGGTCGTAGGGTAGCTCTATTTTCAACTTTTTGAGGAACTTCCATACTGTTTTCCAGAGTGGCTGCACCAGCTTGCATTCCCACCAACAGTGTAGGAGGGTTCCCCTTTCTCCGCATCCTCGCCAGCATCTGTCATTTCCTGACTTGTTCATTTTATCCATTCTGATGGGTATGAGGTGGTATCTCATTGTGGTTTTGATTTGGATTTCCCTGATGTCGAGTGATGTGGAGTACTTTTTCATGTGTCTGTTGGCCATCTGGATGTCTTCTTTACATAAGTGTCTGTTTATGTCCTCTGCCCATTTATTGATTAGATTATTTGTCCTTTGAATATTGAGTTTGATAAGTTCTTTATAGATTTTGCATACCAGCCCTTTATCTGATATGTCATTTGCAAATATCTTCTCCTATTCTGTCAGTTGTCTTTTGGTTTTGTTGACTGTTTCCTTTGCTGTGCAAAAGCTTTTGATCTTGATAAAGTCCTAATAGTTCATTTTTGCCCTTGCTTCCCTTGCCTTTGGTGATGTTTCTAGGAAGAAGTTGCTGTGGCTGAGGTCAAAGAGGTTGCTGCCTCTGTTCTCCTCAAGGATTTTGATGGATTCCTGTCTCACATTTAGGTCTTTCATCCATTCTGAGTCTATTTTTGTGTGTGGTGTAAGGAAATGGTCCAGTTTCTTTCTTCTGCATGTGCCTGTCCAATTTTCCCAACACCATTTGTTGAAGAGACTGTCTTTTTTCCATTGGACTTTCTTTCCTGCTTTGTCAAAGATTAGTTGACCATACAGTTGAGGGTAATTTCTGGACTCTCTATTCTATTCTGTTGATCTATGTTTCTGTTTTTGTGCCAGTACCATACTGTCTTGATGATGACAGCTTTGTAATAGAGCTTGAAGTCTGGAATTGGGATGCCACCAACTTTGGTTTTCTTTTTCAACATTCCTCTGGTTATTCAGGGTCTTTCTTTCTTTCTTTTTAAGTATTTTATTTATTTATTTGACAGACAGAGATCACAAGTAGGCTGAGAGGCAGGCAGAAGGGAGGGGGAAAGCCAACTCCTTGCTGAAGCAGAGAGCCCAATGCAGGACTCGATCCAAGGACACTGGGATCATGACCTGAGCCGAAAGCAGAGGCTTTAACCCACTGAGCCACCCAGGCACCCTGGGGTCTTTTCTGGTTCCATATAAATTTTAGGATTATTTGTTCCATTTCTTTGAAAAAAAAATGATGGTACTTTGATAGGGATTGCATTAAATGTATAGATTGCTTTAGGTAGTATAGACATTTTCACAATATTTGTTCTTCCAATCCATGAGCATGGAACATTTTTCCATTTCTTTGTGTCTTCCTCAATTTCTTTCATGAGTACTTTATAGTTTTCTGAGTACAGATTCTTTGCCTCTTTGGTTAGGTTTATTCCTAGGCATCTTATGGTTTTGGGTGCAATTGTAAATGGGATCAACTCCTTAATTTCTCTTTCTTCTCTCTTGTTGATGTATAAAAAGGCAACTGATTTCTGTGCATTGATTTTATATCCGGACACTCTGAATTCCCGTACAAGTTCTAGCAGATTTGTAGTAGAGTCTTTTGTGTTTTCCACATAAAGTATCATATCATCTGCTGAGAGTATAGTTTGACTTTTTCTTTGCCATTTTGGTTGCCTTTAATTTCTTTTTACTATCTGATTGCTGAGGCTAGGACTTCTAATACTATGTTGAATAGCAGTGGTGGTAATGGACATCCCTGCCATGTTCCTGACCTTAGTGGAAAAGCTCTCAGTTTTTCTCCATTGAGAATGGTATTTGTTGTGTTTTTTCATAGATGGCTTTGATGGTATTGAGGTATGTACCCTCTATCCCTACCCTCTGAAGAGTTATTGTCAAATGATTTTTTAGAATCTATTGAGAGTATCATATGGTTCTTGTTCTTGTTTTTATTAATGTATTGTATCACATTAATTGACTTGTGGACGTTGAAACAACCTTGCAGCTCTGGAATAAATCCCACTTGGTTGTGTGGTGAATAATCCTTTTAATGTACTGTTGGATCCTATTGGCTATATTTTGGTGAGAATTTTTGCATCTGTATTCATCAAAAATAGTGGTCTATATTTCTCTTTTTTGATGGGGTCTTTGTCTGGTTTTGGGATCATGGTAATGGCTGGCCTCATAAAATTAGTTTGGCAGTTTTCCTTCCATTTCTATTTTTTTAAACAGTTTCAGGAGAATAGGTATTTAAAAAAAAAATTTTTTTTTAAAGATTTTATTTATTTACCAGAGAGAGAGGGAGAGAGTGAGCGAGTGAGCACAGGCAGACAGAATGGCAGACAGAGGCAGAGGGAGCAGGGGGCCCGATGTGGGACTCGATCCCAGGACGCTGGGATCATGACCTGAGCCGAAGGCAGCTGCTTAACCAACTGAGCCACCCAGGCATCCCAGGAGAATAGGTATTAATTCTTCTTTAAAGGTTTGGTAGAAATCCCCTGGGAAGCCATCTGGCCCTAGGCTCTTGTTTGTTGGGAGATTTTTGATGACTGCTTCAATCTCCTTACTGTTTATGGGTTTGTTCAGGTTTTCTATTTCTTCCTGGTCCAGTTTTGGTAGTTTATGTGTCTCTAGGAATGCATCTATTTCTTCCAGATTGTCAAATTTGGAAGTGTATATTTGCTCATCATATGTTCTTATAATTGTTTGTATTTCTTTGGTTTGGTTGTGATCTCTCCTCTTTCATTCATGATTTTATTTATTTGGATCCTTTCTCTTTTCTTTTTGATAAGTCTGGCCAGGGGTTTATCAGTCTTATTAATTCTTTCAAAGAACCAGCTCCCAGTTTCCTTGATTTGTTCTATTGTTCTTTTGGTTTCTATTTCATTGATTTCTGCTCTGGTCTTTATTATTTCTCTTCTCCTGCTGGGTTTAGGCTTTCTTTGCTATTCTTTCTCTAGCTCCTTTAGGTGTAGGATTAGGTTGTGTACTTGAGACCTTTGTTGTTTCTTGAGAAAGGCTTGTATCACTATATACTTTCCTCTCTAGGACCATCTTTGCTGTGTCCCAAAGATTTGGAACAGTTATGTTTTCATTATCATTTGTTTTCATGAATTTTTTCAATTCTTCTTTAACCTTCTGGTTGACCCATTCATTCTTTAGTAGGAAGCTCTTTAGCTTCCATGTATTTGAGTTTTTCCAACTTTCCTCTTGTGATTGAGTTCTAGATTCAGAGCACTGTGGTCTGAAAATATGCAGGGAATGATACCAATCTTTTGGTACTGTCTGGGACCTGATTTGTGACCCCGGATGTGATCTATTCTGGAGAATGTTCCATGTGCACTAGAGAAGAATGTGTATTCTGTTGCTTTGGGATGGAATGTTCTGAATATATCTGTGATGTCCATCTGGTCCAATGTGTCATTTAAGGCCTTTATTTCCTTTGTTGATTTTTTGCTTAGATGATCTGTCCATTTCAGTGAGAGGGGCTGTTAATATTCCCTACTATTATTATATTATTGTTGATGTGTTTCTTGATATTGTTATTTATTGGTTTATACAGTTGGCTGCTCCCATGTTAGGGGCATGGATATTTAAAATTGTTAGATCTTCTTGTTGAACAGATCCTTTGAGTATGATATAGTGTCCTTCCTCATCTCTTATTATTGTCTTTGGCTTAAAATCTAATTTATCTGATGTAAGGATTACCACCCCAGGTTTCTTTTGATGTCCATTAACATGGTAAATTGTTTTCCACCCCCTCACTTTAAATCTGGAGTTGTCTTTGGGTCTAACATGAGTTTCTTGTAGACATCATATTGATGGATTTTTTTTTTTTTTTTAATCTATTTGATACCCTGTGTCTTTTGACTGAAGCATTTAGCCCATTTACATTCAGGGTAAGTATTGAAAGATATGAAGTTAGTGCCATTGTATTGCCTGTAAGGTGACTGTTACTGTATATTGTCTCTGTTCCTTTCTGGTCTAGTACATTTAGGCTCTCTCTTTGCTTAGAGGACCCCTTTCAATACTTCCTGTAGGGCTCGTTTGGTGTTTACAAATTCTTCTAGTTTTTGTTTGTCCTGGAAGCTTTTTATCTCTCCTATTTTCAATGAGAGCCTAGCTGGATATAGTATTCTTGGCTGTGTGTTTTTCTCATTTAGTGTTCTGAATATATCATGACTGCTCTTTCTGGCCTGCCAGGTCTCTGTGGATAAGTCTTCTGCTGATCTAATATTTTTACCATTGTATGTTACAGACTTCTTGTCCCGAGCTGCTTTCAGGATTTTCTCTTTGTCACTGAGACTTGTAAGTTTTACTATTAGATGATGGGGTGTGGACCTATTTTTATTGATTTTAAGGGGGATTCTCTGTGCCTCCTGGAATTTGATGTTTGTTCCCTTTGCTGTACTAGGGAAATCTCTACTATAATTCACTCCAACATACCTTCTGCCCCCCTTTCTTCTTCTGAAATCCCAATTATTTTAATATTGTTTCATCTTATGGTATCACTTCTCTCTTGAATTCTTCCCTTGTGGTCCACTAGTTGTTTGTCTCTCTTTTGCTCTGCTTCTTTATTCTCTGTCATTTGGTCTTCTATATCACTAATTCTCTCTTCTACCTCATTTATCCTGGCAGTAAGAGCCTCCATTTTTGATTGTACCTCATTAATAGCTTTTTTATTTCAGCTTGGTTAGATTTTTGTTCTTTTACTTCTCCAGAAAGGGTTTTATTTCTCCAGACAGGGTTTCTCTAATATCTTCCATGCCTTTTTTGAACCCAGCTAACATCTTGAGAATCGTCATTCTGAACTCTAGATGTGACACATTACCAATGTCCATATTGATTAGTTTCCTAGCCTTCAGTACTGCCTCTTGTTCTTTTTTTTTGTGGTGAGTTTTTCCGCCTTGTCACTTTATTCAAATAAGAATATATGAAGGAGAGGATAAAATACTAGAAGTGTGGCAAAGACCCCAGAAGAATGTATACTAACCACTTCAGAAGAGACTCTAAATCAAGGGGAGAAGATAGGGGGTAAAAAGAAATTAAAAAATATTAAAAAGTATATATTTTAATATTTTTGAATTTTGAATATTTTGAATTTCTTTTTACTCCCTATATATAAATATAAATATATAATAATAAAAATATTAAAAAATATATATATAACCCTTTGTTATTGGGGTAATTTCTACTCTAACGTGAAAGCAAATAATATTAAAAAAATTGGCATAGATATTTGATCAGTAATGTAAAAGTTAGCTGACCAGTACATAAAAATACATAAAATTAGATTATGAATAAAAATGTATACTGTAAATATTTACCCATAAAAACTGAGATTCATTTAATTCTTGGTAAATCTAGAGGTAGATAATAAAAGAATCATATTGCTTTTCAAGGATCTCTCTAACCTTCTGTTATCCAAACTCACTGACAAGTTTTCCCTAAGAAAGATTAGCATGGAATCAATATGCTAGATTTCAAACTTGTGGGGTCAATGTTCCTGCTGTAAACATACAGCCCAAAACTTAATATCCCTAAAGATGTGCAATAGCCCAAAGAGAATACGGGATTCCTACCACCTCCCCACTGTAAATCTTGAATGTAGAACTTTGCCATTCAGGGTGTAAATACTTGAGGTATAAAATCTTGTAGAATAACTCAAAACTGTGACATGTGATTTTCTGAAGAGATCAAATGATGTAGCTGGTAGTTTCAAGTGAATCGCTTAGCTAGAGCTTTGTATTTCCTAAATCGAGCTATGGATCAGAATCATAGTTTTTTAAAACCATACCTATCTGGGTGCTCACCTACTTGTCAGGCAGATTCTGAATCCATGGATCTGAGATAAAGCCTGAGGAACTATCCTTAAAAAATACACACACACACACACACATATATATATATATATATATATATATATATATATTAGACTGGTGAATAGAACAGAGCCACCCACTTGATTTGGGGTGTATTTTGTTCTCTTAGAAGAAACTTCTCCCAAAACTTTAAAGAAAGGAAAACATATATATACAAAAATAAGGGTAAACATGATGAAGGGATAGAATATGACTGTAAAGATGAAAACTTAAAAAAATATAAAAAATGAGTTGATAAGATAAGTTGGTTGGTAAAGAAAGAAAGAAAAAGATAGTACAGAGAATTTTCTCAGGCTGGAGACTAGAACAAAGCCTTGTGCTAGATTTAGGGTATATTTTGATCTATTAGAAGAAGTTGTATCCTCCCCAATTTTTTTTAAAGATTTTTAAAAATTTATTTATTTGACAGACAGAGATCACAAGTAGGTAGAGAGGCAGGCAGAGAGAGAGAGAGAGAGAGAGAGGAAGAGGCAGGCTCCCTGCTAAGTAGAGAGCCCAATATGGGGCTCAATCCCAGGACCCTGGGGTCATGACCTGAGCCAAAGGCAGAGGCTTTAAACCACTGAGCCACCCAGGTGCCCCTGTATCCCAACATTTTTGAGATGAAAAAACCCTATATATATATATATACAAAAAATAAAGTTAGATACAATGAAGGATAAAATATGACTATAATAATGAAGGTTTAAAAAGATTTTTTAGAAAGGTATTTTTAAGAGAAAATAGTTAAATAATGTTAAAAGAGGAAAGAGTAAAAGTTAAAAAAATTAGAATAAAAAAATGAAATTAAAAAAAATTTAATTAACTTTGCAAGACTGAAGAATCATGAAGAGAAAGCCATGAATTCCATGCTTTGCTTTCCCCTCCTCTGGATTTCTGCTGTTCTTGGTCAGTGAGCTTGGTCTTGGCTGGATGTTCTTGCTGATCTTCTGGCCTGTTGTAGTGACTCTCAAGTGTTTTTGCCCCAGGCGGAATTGCACCTAACTTGCCAGGGGCCGGACTGAGTAATCCGCCCAGGTCCGCGTTTGGGAGCTTTTGTTCCCTGAGCGCTTTCCGTAGAGCTCTGGAGGATGGGAATGAAAATGGCCGCCTGCAGTCCCAGGCCCAGAGGATCCGAGAGCTCAGGCCGCTCCTCAGTGCGCCCTCATTGAAAAGCGCTCAATCATTCCTGTCTTCCTGTTCTCCAGCTGCGCTCTGAGCTCACCCAGCCTGTGGCCGAGCCTTTCTGTCTCTGGAGCACAGTCCCGTTTGGAGTCTCCAAACCCAGCAGATTCCTGTCTCCAGAGAAGGAAGGTGAGTCTCCCCAGATCTGCCACTTGTGGGGTCCCTGTTCAAAGAGCAGTGGCCTGACTGTGCCTCGGATCATGGTTTAAGGTAACCCTGAGCTGAGCGCTCACTCCTCGGCTCTGTCCCCGTAGTCAGTTTCCCCACTCCGATACCTGTGAGCTCTGCGACACTCAGACACCCCCATCCTTCTGTGACCCCATGGGACCTGAGACAACATTGTCCCCGCGAGGGCTCCATCCCCACTTAGTCTCTTTAGCGATGTCCCTCAGTGGAGCGGACTTCTACAAGTTTGGATTCTCACTATGTGCTAGGTACTTTCCATTATAGCATTTATCTCTCAGCACATTAGGAGGTAGACATTCTTCTTATTATTCTTAATTTACAGCTAGGAACACAGACATTTAAGGAAGCCAAGCAAATTTTCAACGTGTCTCAGTAGTAGTAAGCAGTGGAGCTGGGCTCTGAATGCCAAAGCCTACATCCCTATCTGTGTAATACCCTAATTTGAATTTTCAACCTAAGGAGTCTGGATCTTTTGAGAGGCAGTAGGGAGTCATAGAAGGTTTAGAATGAGTGGGAGATTAAAAAAAAAAAAAAAGACTTCTTCAAGACTGTGCTCTTGAACCAACTCTGACAACAGGAAAAGTGTGGTTTAGGGAGAGACAGGAAGCAGGGAGATGAGTTAGAGAGTCATTACCCTCTTCTGGGAGAGGGAGAACAAATGTTAGAAGTAGGGCAGTTCAGGTGAGAATGGAGAAGAGACAACGTGTGGCAAAGGCCTTTAAGAGAAATTAGCATCGGTATCTGAATGTTTGTCAGGTTAGATGTTTCCTCTTTGCTCTATTTACACTGGGAAGAAAAGGTAAAATATGAGGTCTGTGCTGTAGGTTCTTGGTCCCTGCGTTCGTCAGGAATGCTTTCTGTTGAAAGTCGGAGAATACCCAACTAAGCATAGAGCGTTCATCTTGAGGAAGTTTATTGTCTGACTCAAAAAGAAACCTGGAGGCAAACAGTTTGCAGAATGGTCCTCAAAGACCATTGTTTACTCAAAGAGGTTTATATCCCAGTAATATAAAGTACTTAAAATATCAGACAAGTCCCTTGGCAACCCCCCAAGTGGAAGTTTCTTATTGGCCTCATTCCTTGTAGCCCTTCCCCACCCTGTCCCCTGGCATCAGTCTCTAAACTACGGATCAGCCTCTTTCCTTCAAGACTAACCTCACAACTCATTACTTTTCTCTTCTGGGGAACCTCTTCAACTTAGTTCTTTAGCTCTCTGTGCTAGTTTGCTAGGGCTGTGTCTTAGCTCAGGCTACCATAACAAAATATCACAGACTGGGTGGCTTAGATAACATGAATTTTTTTCTCACAGTTCTAGAGATTGAAGTCCAAGATCAAGGTGTGGTCAGGTTAGTTTTTTTCCCCTGGGGCCTCTCTCCTTGAGGACTTCTTCTTTTTTTAAAATATTTTATTTCTTTCTTTAACAGAGAGGGAGAGATCACAAGTAGGCAGAGAGGCAGACAGAGGGAGAGGGGGAATCAGGCTCCCCACCGAGCAGAGGGCCTCACACAGGGCTTGATCCCAGGACCCTGAGATCATGACCTGAGCCAAAGGCAGAGGCTTAATGGCTTAACACACTGAGCCACTCAGGTGTCCCTTGTTGAGTTCTTCTTATATACTGTGTCCTTGCATGGTCTTTTCTCTTTGTGTGTATATGCTTGGTGTCTCTTCCTTTTCTTAGAAGGACTAGTCATACAGCATTGAGATCTCATCCTTATGATCTCATTTATTTTTTTTTTTTAAAGATTTTATTTATTTATTTGACAGAGAGAAATCACAAGTAGATGGAGAGGCAGGCAGAGAGAGAGAGAGGGAAGCAGGCTCTCCGCTGAGCAGAGAGCCCGATGCGGGACTCGATCCCAGGACTCCGAGATCATGACCTGAGCCGAAGGCAGCGGCTTAACCCACTGAGCCACCCAGGCGCCCCCCTTATGATCTCATTTAATTGTCTCTAACGACCCTGTCTCTGAATACAGTCACAATGGAGCTTAGGGCTTCAACATATGAGTAGGGGCAGGGGCACAATTTAGTCCATAACACTCGCCAACTCCTACTCACCTCAGAGTTAATCTTAACATATTCAAAGATTACGGTCATTGGTTGAGTTTTCTGAGAACCAGACTCTAAGAGAGATTAGCATGCAGGTTGCTTACTAAGGAGTTCTTTGAAACTCCTTAGTAAGGAAGGGAAGGAAAATGAAGGGAAAGGAAGGAGATAATTGGTCAGAGGGAGAAGCTGATCTGCCAGGTAGTCTCAAGGGAGGCCTCAGCCAACGGTACGGGAGTCTCTGGGATATCTTGTGTTGCAAACAGGAAGCATGGGACCAATCTCCATGTCAGCCAGTCATTGGATGTAGGTTGTAAGGAAAGAAGGTACGGCCTTGAATGAGTTGGCTGTCTTCAACTGAGGTAATCCCTGAAGGGGCTGATAGTTCCTGACAAGAACTCTGCCCGTGGGTCCATGTATATTCTAACCATGGTGAACTTCACTTTCCACCCAAAGTGTATATTCATGTATACACTGCCTGAAGCTCTCCTCAAGCCTCTGTTGTCTTCTAAGGCCATTACTGACAGGGACTAGAATGCAGCCGCCATCTTTTTTTTTTTTTTTTTTTTTTATTTGTACCAACATACTGAACCGACCCACTGCAGAACGTCAGGTGTTCCTGAGGAATTCCTCATGTGACCATTGGTGTGGGCTGATGGAAAGTGCTGATGTAACTGTGCTGAATGACATGGGGGCTGGTCCTGCACGTGCTCAATTCCAAATGTATTACTTTCATCTTGCTCATTTAGTCCAATGAGCACAATATCATTGGTTGTGAGCCAGTGTGATTTGTGGGATATTCAACTGGTCTACCTCTTTGGGCTCTATTGAGCAGGAGAGTTAATGGTCCTGGGACAAAACTATAAAATGTATACTGAATGCAAACTGTTTCTGATTTTTTCTTTTGATAGGAAAGAAAGGAATACATTTGCCTGGTCAAAGGCTACATACCACGTACCTGAGGCCGTGTTAGTCTTTTCTAGCAAAGATAACCATAACCAGCACAACAGCCTAAGTATGGGTGTGGCCGTGACTTTGCCTGCAGTAGAAAGGAGCGATTGCCTGAAAGTTACCTGTCTTGTGAGCTTCCTTCCTGTGTCTGACTAGCGAGAGTAGACTTTTTGGGGGACCTTTTAATTTTTCTATGCCTAGTGGTGTTTTGCATTGCCAGTGTTTGCGGCTGTAAGTCTGGGATCTATGAGGCAGAAATACAAGCCAGGGAGTGTGCTACTGTGTTGTTCTTTGGGTTCCAAGATTCCTGCCTGGTCCTTCCTTCTACCTTTCAGAATCTTATGTTTTCTTTATGTATAATATCAGAATTTTTAGGGGTACTTAGCAGGAGGAATCGGAAAAAAAGTACACCTCTCTTCCTTGAAGTAGAAGTTCCAGGAGAATATTTTTAAGTGCATTAAGTTTACAACAGAAACCAATTATATTAAAGCATAGTTAAAATATTAAAAAACTTCTAATTGGGATGAATTAACATATCCATTTCTTAATTAACATACTAAATTAAATGCCTAGGGTGGGTCTGATGGTCACTGGAACACTGGAACCTGATTTGCATTCACGGTGTTTAGAGAATCTGCCCACGGTTGCAGTGTGGTGCCAGATAACCTGTAACTTCTGGTGACAGAGTTACTGACGTCTCTAATCCGACTGTGCCTTTTTGCCTACATTCATGATCCAAGGAAATGCCAATTTTCTTTTGTGATAGGTGAGTCAAAAAATGTAGGTCAATTATTTTCTGATCCCAGTTCACAGACCCACTGAATTCTTAACCTTGGTTAAACAACCCCGGCTTCCAAGGATAAAATTGGATTTACTCTTAACCTCAAGCCCAGAGCAACAATAGCAAACCTTGTAGGTAGAGATTTTTTCCAAAGGAAAAAAAAAATCCTGACAAGGCTGACAAGGAGCCATGGGTCTGGGCCAGACATTGGATCTAGGGATTCCTGCTGCCCAGAGCTGCGAACACCTCATCAGTGATGTTGGGGAAGCCCCGCCAAGCCTGGGAGTCGCTGGTCATCCAGGAGAGACTCCAGCTGAGAAAAGAATGGGTCTTGGGCAACTCAGCTGGGCTGAGTTTAGAAAGAAGAGGTTTCCCCCGCCCCTCCTGACCACCGGCCAGTTACCCACTTGGTGCCTGTTCCTGCTGCACAAAGGCGATTTTCCTCTGAGGACATTGTGTCCTGACCTCCGGTGGGACCTGCCTCCCACACAGTGACGATCCGGGTAGCCCCTGATAGGATTGGAACTGCACTGCGCTTTCATAAAAGGCAGGACCGCTTTGCGAAGCGCAGAATGCGACGTCTGCAGGAAAATGAAACAAGCACCCCAATTTACAAGCTGCCAATTCAATCCTGTTTGTCCAGGGCCCCGCCTGATGCATTTGAAGGGTGGTTAGAAGTTTCTTTTGCCTCATTCCTTGATTTTCCTCTCCTTCTCATTGAAGTTATAAATAACAGTGCCTCGCATTTTAATGAAAGGGAGTGTTGTGAACAACCAGAGGCTTCGAAGGGAAACCTCAGAGAATAGTGCAGTTGCTAAGGAACGGGGCTGGACAAGTTAATTTTGTTGGCATAACATCTCCCCGTGATTTAATCTCCTAGTGTATTCATTTCATCCATCTGTCACCATGTCACTGAAGCCGGGAGGAGCTGCTAATTGCAACACTGAGGCTGAGAACAGACCTGTCCGAACCTTGTGAAAATTTCAGCTGTCAGAGGGGGCCGTGAGCTTTGATTTTTCTGTTGGAGAGAACACCCTCTTCTAGTTCCAGTAGAAACCTGGTGAGGGCCTCACCACTTGGTTTCTGCCAGACCAAATTCTTGTGCGTCTTAGCTCCATATCCTGGCTGAACACTAGTTACCTAGGTGCTTAAAAAAAAAAAAAAAATCAATGGCTAGGTCCCCTCTCTATGGATTCTGATGTGGTTGGTCTGGGGGCAGGGTGCAGGAATGGGATTTTTAAAAAAAGATCCCCAAAGTGATTCTTATGTGCTGCCCAGGCTGAGAACCCCTGATTTCTAAAACCTCTACCACTGTGTCTCATTTTCTAAGTTCCAAAGATTCTTCTATTTTTGTAGTTCTCTAATCATTTTCTCCCTATCTCATATAAAATAATGACCATACTGAGCCTTTCGTGAGAGCTCTCGGAACACGGGCACAGCCATACATGCTTTACCTGCACGATTTCTTGGGATCCTCACAGCGATCTTGTAAAGTGGGTGTTTTCGTTAGTCTAGACACAAAGGTGGATGCTCAGGGAGATGAAGTGCCCGGCTGGGAAGGGGCAGATCCAGGTTTGGGACATGAGTCTTACTCCAAAGCTCCAAAGTCAAGTGGCTTCTCATCACAGGAGAACCTGCAGGTTCTCCCATCAGTTTCCACTTATGGGTCTGTCCCCGCAGACTCACTTCCTCCAAGCTGAGGACCACCTCTAGTCCCGGTTGTGGGTTTCGAGAGCCTGAGAGAGTGAATCAGATGACTCAGGAGCTGGTCAGTCACATCCTCAGCTGGACCCTGGGTCTGAACTTGGAGGAGGAAGTTCGCTTGGGCTCCTCCATTCAACTGTCTGGATTCCAATCCAGCCCTCCTTAAAAAAAAAATGAACAAAAAAACACCCCCCCAAAAATCCCTAATGAGTGACCTTGGCCGAACTTTAAGATCCAGTTTCCTCCCCTGCTGGTGGGGATGACAAAGGGACCTGCTACAGAACCGTCATCAGGACTGAATGGAATAATACACATAAAACACTCAGAAAAGATCGGGCACACATGATTCATAAAAGGTTAGTCTGCCCCCTCAGCTTGACTGAGATATAACTGACATATAATATCAAGTAAGTTTAATGTGTACAGTGTGTTGCTTTGATACACTTCTGTATTGTAAAATGATTACCACCATGGTGTTCGCTCACACCTTTATCACATAATTACCATTTTTTAAATGGTGAGAATAAGTAAGATCTATTTTCTTAGCAACTTTCAAGTATATAAGACAGATTCACTCACCATAATCACGTGCTGTACACAAGGTCTCCAGAACTGACTCATCTTATATCTGGCAGTTTGTACTGTTTGGCCAACTTTCCAGCCATGCCTCTGTACCCCGGTGCCCCGCAGCATGTCTTCCTGGTAGCCGCCATTCTAGTCTCTGTCTCTAGGAGTTAGGCTTTTTGAGATTCCCCATGTAAGTGAAATCATGGTGTTTTTCTTTCTCTGCCTGGTTTATTTCACTTAGCATAATGTCTGCAAGATTCACCCTTGTCACTAATGGCAGGATTTCCTTCTTTCTCATGGCTCAATAGTATTTAAATGGATAAAGAAAATGTGAGATTAAATATATAACATATGATTATATATATATACACATATATGTATATGTATATATATGTATAAAATGTATGCACATAATCTCACATTTTCTTTATCCTTGTACTTGTTGATGCACATTTAGATTGTCTTCATATCTTGACTATTATGAATAGTTTTGCAACCAACATAGGGGTGCTGATACCTCTTTGAGATCCTGTTTTCATTTGAAAAATTAGCTTTTGTCATCCTCCGTACCACCACAGAGCGAGCACTCAGAGGTTGCCTTTTCCTTCTGTGCTCCTGAAGCCCAGAGATGTCTCGTACCAGTACAGTGTCTGGATTCCGGCTTCTGGGCAGCTCCAAAGCTGTCTCTGGGCTTCCTAAAGTGACTGCTTGAAGCTCCTGGTTCAAATATGGGCAGCTAACTCTAGAGACTGAACATATACTTCTGCCTTTGGTCTAGAAACTCAGATCAGGTGACAAGGACCTTTCTTCATATGTGATAGTAGGAGCTTTTTCCATGTCAAGAGAGAGAGGACCCCACTGAGCCTGGCTTTAAGCAGACGAAAATTTATTGGCTAATGCTGGTTGAAGGCACTGGGGAGTCCAGAGCGGGCTTAGGCTTGGATCCTGGGACTCACGGGAGGTCCCCAACCATCTGTTTCCTTCTTGTCAGTTCTCAGAACTCTTTTCTAGAAGCTCAGGCTTACAGCCTTATGACTTGTAAGCCCACCGTAAAGGAATTTCTTAAATGTAGTAATTCCAATAAAGGTCATGGAATGGGCTTGGATTGGACCCATTAGTTCAGGGCCAGCAAGACAACAGTATCTAGCCTGACCTCCGCTGTCTCAGAACGGAGATGCTTGCTTTCCAGATAGCAGCAGATCAACCCCACATGTCCTGACCATCTAGACAGAATGAGCTCAGAATGAGGCTCAGACAATGAACGGAAGTCCATTTTACAGCTTGTTTACAGACAAGCTGGGTTTGGGAAAAAAAAAAAAAACAAAACCCCACGAGATTTTGATGAGGCTGGGGAGGGGAAAGCTGATTAAGAACATCAGCTTCCCCTTCAGATATTAAAAACAAATAAAAACCTGGTGGGATTTACATGATCTTTAAGAGCATTCGGTGCTCCAGGTCTGTGTCCAAAGCTGTGTGAGCCGTGAGCGCCACCTAGTGATAAAGAGTGGTATTTTCATAGGATGATCTTTTCTCCCGGGGAAACCTTCCCCCCCCCCCCTCCCCCTCAGTATTGAGTAGGGTTGGCTCTCTGCTAGGGACACAGAAATGACAGTCCTCACCAAGAGGAGCCCCCCGCCCAGATAATGCAGTACTGCGTGGGGAAGGAATGTAAGTATCCTCTGGGGGGCCCCAGAGGTGGAGGCATCATCCCCCTGAAAGGCCAGCCCAGAGCCGGCATCCCATAAATGTTTGATGAATGATTAGTTAATGTTTTCTTCCAGATTCTCCGTTATCTGCTCTATGTCTTCTTATGAACACATTCCTTGGGCTAACAATCTCTGGCATATTCTCAGTTTTGTCAATGTAGACATTTCTTTTCTCACAGCTGGTCTATAATTTGTCTTCTTATCCAGGATTTTAGGATTGTTACAGCCCCTTACCATCCGCCCCTCAACCGATGAGAGAGTCATTATCTCTCCATGTCTCTGCAGAGGCTGAGGTCTGAGAACGCCCTCCGCTACCATCTGTGTTCTCGGAACTGAAATCATGTGTGTTGCCTTCTCTCTGCACACTCAGGCAGGGAGAGCCGCTCGGCTCGCTAACAGACCCAGAGCCCCGGGGAGTCTGCTTGGCCATCAAAGCTATGACTTTGTGCTTTTCTGACAAGCTGCCTCACCCACCACCAAAGCGGCAAGAGTCCAGGACTCTGGGACCCATACTTGTCAGTAATCTGCTAAGCTCGATGAGCACCTGATTTTCCTTCCGCTGGGAGAAACCCCATCAAAGGAAGGGGGCACCCGGTCCCTAGCCTTCTCCCTGCTTGTGTGCAGCCATGCCCGTTCTCACTCCACGTCCCCCCTCTCTAGTCCCACTTTGGGCTGTTATGCTCTCCTGTGTCACACTTGGCAGCTGCTTCATTTGTAGAAAGTACAAGAGGGAACAGCCTGCGTCATTGTAAAGGAATAATTAATTATGGAAATGAGTCTTGATGAGCCAGGTCCAGACACTGCTCCAGGTCATGAGGGTAGGGCAGCAAGCGAGATGAAAATGTTCCTTCTCAGAGTACCTGGGTGGCTCAGTCTTTAAAGCAGCTGCCTTCAGCTCAGGTCGTGATCCCGCGGTCCTTGGTCGGACTCCCTGCTCAGCCGGGAGCCTGTTTCTCCCTCTTGTGCTCCTCCCCCTATTTATGCTCTTTCTCTCTCAAATAAATACATAAATAAAATCTTAAAAAGAAAAAGAAAATATTCCTTCCCTTCGTGGGGAGGACATTCTAGTAAGGGATTAACATTTTATTTTGGTTGCAGTGGGTCACCATTCAGAGAATTAAGCAGAGGCAAACTCGATCTGATTTTCTTTCTTCTTCTTTTCTTTCCTATTAAAAAATTTTTCATTTTCTGTTTTAAAGAATCCCTTCGGGCAATGGCCGGAGAGGCCAGGAAAGGGAGGAGGAGAGCGGACGGTTAGGGGCTCCTGTTCAGGTCCAGGTGGGCTGCGAGGAAGGCTTGGTCTGGAGTGGTTGCAGAGGGGACGAGCCTGGGATCTGATCTGTGCCAGGACTTGCCCGTGGATTGGATGTGGAGGATGGTGAGGGAGAGAGGGGAGACGAGGCTGGCTTCCGTGGCTTCGGTCTGGACAGCTGCGACAGTAGCATCATAGACGAAAGGCGGGGTGGAGGAGGGGCAGCAGGTCTGGTGTGGAGGTCAGGCGTTCTGGTTTGGGCATGTTAAGTTGGAGAAACTCCGAGTGAGCTTCCAAGGGGACCGTGTGGCACTTTGAGCCACAAGGCATGTGGCTCAATGACCAGGATGAGAAGTGACCTCAGGCCCTATCTGAGGCCCTGGGCTCTGGGAGGAGCACAGGAGGCCCCCACTTCTTGGACTTTGTTTTCTGGTGTGAGGAGAGCCACACCTGGTGACCAGGGGTTAGTAAGACCACTCTGCTAATGAGGCAACACCCCCCGACTTGTGCAGGAAACAGTCACAATTTCCCAAATCAACCCAAAGTGAGCCATCACCTGGCATGCAGATTGAAATGCAGATCCCCACCCCTCTTCCCTGGCAGAGGGTCCCGGGGACACGAGATCAAGTCCAGAATGTGTGAGTGTAATGCAGCCTCCCGCTATCTGTCGTCAGGCAGTTTTGAGAACATCTGTTAGGATTGGATGCCCAGCCTACAATTCAGAACCCCTGACCCGAGCTCAGGAAATGCCTGGCAGCGGACTGGACGGATGTGAATGGCCCCCATGAAGACTCCCTCTCCTCCATGTCTCATTTGGCTTGTGCTGAGAGACAAAATGGCGGAGCTGGTAAGAACCATTTAAAAAAAAGAAGAAGAAGAACATGGTTTTGAAGTCAGACAACGCTGGGTTACATCCTCCTACTTCACCGCCCCGCTGCCCGACCTGGAAGAACCACTGCACCTTTCTCAGGGGCTGTTCCCTCATCTGAGGAAGCTCTCACCTACCTGGTGGCTGTATTTGAAAGAGTTGATGGGTTAGTGTAGAACCATCCAAGACATGGTGGTTCTTACTGGTCTGAGGGAACACCCTCCCTCCCCTTTGAGTTCGTTCTCTGGAACCTTCCTTTCAGTGCAAGGAAAATCTCCTGTGATGTCTGCCCGGGGCTCCAGCTACCCTCCTACATGATGAAATGTGCCACTTCCCCTTTCTCCACCAGATGTCAGGCCACAGCTGTGGAAGTAAAGTGACTCCTGGGCTCAGCAAGGTGGCCACACCTCCAGCTTGGACTGCTAGCTTCCCACAGGTCCCCAGTTGGGGGAGCTGGGAGGGGCAGTGAGGGTAGGGAGGAGACATTAGGGGCTCTTGGCACCAGGTCTGGGCTGAATTTTTGCAGCTCTGGGCTCCACTGAGTGTGATGGGACACCTCTGCTGGCCCTGAGAACTCCGAAGTCATGACTAGTTGGGAGAAATACAGATTCCTAGGCTCTCTCAGAACTACTTTTTTGGGGGTGATGGTGGTGATAGGATATAGCACTTGAAACCAGTCTTTTTCTGTTCATTGAATTAGAGGAACAGCGATTATATTTCATTACAATTCCCTTCCCTTGGTGGGGGGGGGGCTACTTTTGGGGAAATACCTGCACACATTCATCTGCCTTGTGCCCAATGGGTTAGAACCAGCCCAGGCAGAGATTTGTCTGCATTCTAGCTTATCTAAAAAGTAAGAGGGGATCCTTCTGTCTGTGAGGGTAAGACAGGGGCATCTGGGATCCTGGAATTTTGCTCTAGAAGAACTCCAGCCTCCCGATACTGCTGACTTGCTCAGCTGAATCACAACGTGTTCCCTTTTCATTCCTGGCATGAATCACATCTTTATTTTATAGCTCCTTTGGTTGCTGTGTGTCTGTATGTTCCGCCAGACTGTAAGAACTGGGAAGTCAGGAACGGTATCTATGTTGCCCACCCTGGTGTTTCCAGCCCCTAATGTTGTTTATTTGTTGGATAAATGAGAACCAAAGGCATTTAGGCAAAGGCATTTAGGGAGACAAAATATAGCAGGATGCTCTCTGGTGGCAATGTAGACTCCTATGAAAAAGTCCAAGTTTTATAATCTACCCAACTTTTTGACCTTGGGCAAGTTACAAAAAATGCTTTGGGCATCAACTGCCTCATCTATAAGATGGGAAGAAAATAGTGTCTGTCACAGAGCGTTGTGGCAAGGGCTTTGGGGTATGGGAGACAATCCGGGTGCAGCGCTCAGCACCACTGCCTGGCCGGTAGTTGGTGCTGTAGAAGTGTTAGCTATTTGTTCTGGTTTCCTAAGTCTGTGTAGCAAACCACCCAAGACCAAGCAGCATAAGCAGCAATGGTTTTTATTACACCCATGGATTCTGTGGGTTGGGAATTTGGGAGGCACAGAGGGGTACTCTTTTCTGTTCTTTCATGTTGGCAAAGACCTCAGCTGTGACTCTTAGGGCTGGGGATGATGTTAAATTGTTGCAGGTGAGAATAGGTGGGGCGAAAGGATCCGCTTCAAGATGGCGTCTTCACTCGTTGTCTGGCCCCGGGGCTGGGGCTGCGCACCTGACACCATTGGCAGCTGGAAGTTTCTATGTGGTCTTTGCAGCATGATGGTCTCGGGGTGGCTCTGGGCGGTGAGAGCAAGCTTTCCAGTTATAAAGGTGAAAGCTGCATGGTCCTCTTTGCCGACCTGGTCTTGAAGTCTCATGGTGTTGTTTCCCTCATAGTTCAAAGTAGACAGAGACACAAGCACACCCGCTATCAAGGGGAAAGGACACTGACCTACCTCTCGGTAGGATGAGTACCACTGAATTCTTGGCTCTGTTTTAAAGCTTCAACACTCTTCTTTTTGTTTTAACTTTTTAAAATTTTCACACAATTTCAGACTTTCATAAAGTTGTAAGGATAGTTCAAAGAATTGGGATTACCCTTCCCCAAGCTCCAAATGGTAATCTTTAACATCTGCTTTGTTCCGCTCTCTCTCTCTATACTTCTGCATTATTTACTCTGCAGAAATGCTGAGAGTCATTTACTGACATGACTAATACTTTATTCCTACCTACTTTTGTGTGACTTTTTAAAAACAAAGACCTCCCACATAGTGAGAGAGCATCCAAAATTAGGAAGTTAACACTACCCATTAGTTCCAATATCCGACCACATTCAGGTTCCAAGTGTCCATGAATTCAATCATAAAGACACAAGATAAATGTTTTTATTGCAAAAGGAAACCCAGGATCATGTGTTGCATTTGGCTGTCACATTACTTTAGTTTTTAAAAAAACCGAAACTGTTTCTGCGACTTGTTTTATAGTTCGTGAATTTGTATTTTGGAAGACTCTAGAGCAGTCATTTTTTAGAATGTCCCTCCTTTGGGTTTGTCTGCTGTTGCCTCATGATTGGATTCAGAGTCTGGGCGCTTTTTGTGCAGAAATGGTGTTGTGCTCTGTTCCTTTATCATATTAAGAGGAACATGCTATAGATCTGACCTATTACTGATGATGTTAAAGTTGATTATTTGATGGAAGTTGCTTGCTAGGTTTCTCCACTGTAAAGTCACTCTTTTGCCCTTTGTAAATAATAACTATATAATACAAAGATGCCTTGTGATCAAGTCAAAATAAAAATGTCACCCACTGACTTGAGCATCCATTGATTATTCTTGCCTTAATCAATTGCTATCACAATGGTGATTTTATAATGCCATTGTTTCTTCTACATTTATTTGTTGACTTTCCTCTGTAAAGAAGAGCTTTTCCTTATTTATCTATTTATTCATGTATGTACACAAATATGTATTTGCTCGTTTATATCAGTATGGATTCATGAATTCTTAGTATAGTCCATAAGATATAGTCCTTTACTATCATTATATATTTTGGTTTTCAAGTGTCCCAGATTTTGCCATGAGATACCTTCAAGCTCCCAAGTCCCTTTGATATGTCTCCATTATTTTTGAGCACTTTCTTATTTTTGGGCACAAGATGTTCTAGGTTCATCTTTGTACTTTTCCTATCCCCACCCCAGAATCAGCAGTTTCTCCAAGGATATCTTTCATTTTAATGGATAATAGTATTTAGAAACCAATATCTAGATGCTAATAACTTACTGCAACTGGGTTGTCATTGCTTCTAGGTCCTTGTAGTGGACAGAGGTAAGACAGACAGACAGACAGACACACACACACACACACCCCTGTACCTGTTTTTATACTGAGTGGTCTGCAATGTTAAGACCCATTAGTTCACACTGATACCTCCAGTTCCATTCCAGCACCATAGGGTATATTCTAGACTTTCCCTTTTCCATTTCTGTAGCTCTTTTCCCTACCAGTGAGAAACCTGGTCCCCATGACGCCCAGTATATTATTTATTTGCTCAGATCTACCATATACAGAAAGTAGTTTCAGCATTGCTAACCCATGGCTCTGTGGGAAGAATAAAATTACAATTAGAGTCTCTCTATTTGTTTAGTATATTTTTAGTATGTAGTGTAAGGACATATTGTCCAAAAACTGTCTATAAAAGTTGGTTGGGTCCCACTCTCCTACATAAAAGGGAACTATGGGGAAGGTACATGCTATGGTGAGTGCTGTGAAGTGTTTAAGCCTGGCGAGTCACAGACCTGTACCCCTGGGGCTAATAATACATTTAAATTAAAAAAAAAAAAAAAGAAAGGGAACTGAAGTGGGAGAGGAAGCATGACCTTGGACCAAGCCAAGAAATCTCCTTCCAGTGTCAAATTCTCTAACTAGGACTTGCTCCCTCCGTGACCTCCTCACCCTGCTCCGCCCCAAAGCTCTCAGCATCTCAGCCTGGAGCTGCTGGGCTCTGTGGATACCATCCCTTGGGACCGTTTGCCACTTTGCTTCTCACCACGATGCTTGTGTGGGACCTCAGTGTATTCTATGTCAGGGCATGGTGTGAGAGGCAATAATTTAACAACTTGGATTATTTCATTATTAGCCAAAGATCAGGAAAACATAGAAGATAAATCTGATTACAAATAGAATAATGTAGTCTACCTAGAGAATCATATCTTTCTCCCTGTGTTTGGGTCGTCTTGGGAACTCACCAGGCAGACGTCAAGGAGATGATGGTGGCCATCAGGATCTTGTTTCTGATTTTCATGATTGTGCCTTTACTGTCTGAGTGGAATGATGCTAGTCATTAGTCTGGGATAGATATTCTTTATGGTGTTAAGGAAATATCCTCGTATTTGGTTTACGAAAAGTTTCTATGAGGGGGTGATGATGAACTTTCAGCAGCATTTATAGAGATGATACTTGGGTTTATTTTACTCAGCAAATACATGTAGAGGACATCCTAAACACCAGGCATGGGGGTAAACAGCTTGACAAATGTTAATTTATTTCCCACAACAATCTCATAAAGTAGGTCATGTTAGTCTCTCCATTTTACAGCAAGAGAACTGACGCGCAGAGAAGTCAGACTGCTTGATAAAAGTCAGCAATGGAGGAAAAGCCCGATTTCCAACCCTGTGGCTCAGGCTTCAGGCTCTGATGCTTGGCCTCTGATTCTGCGCTCTCTCTGCTGTCTCTGTCTTTAATCATTTATTGATATGATAAATTAAATGACTAGTTTTCCCGCTAATGAACCATCTTTGTATTTCAAATCACAATTGGTTATGTGTTATTATTACTTGAAAATTTGCTTATTGATTAACGATTTAAATTTGTATCTATATTTATAAGTTTGGTCTTTTTTTTTTTTCCTCTTCATGGTACTGTGTCAAGGTTATGCTAAGCTTAATATATTGAATTGGGAAAGTTAGCATCTGTTTCAGAGTTATGGAATTATTTAGTAGAAAAATGATGGTTTCAGGGTGCCTGGGTGGCTTAGTGGGTTGAGCCTCTGCCTTTGGCTCAGGTCATGATCTCAGGGTCCTGGGATTGAGCCCTGCATCAGGCTCTCTACTCAGCAGGGAGCCTGCTTCCAACCTCTCTCTCTCTGCCTGCTGCTCTGCTCTGTGATCTCTCTCTTTAATTAAAATCTTAAAAAAAAAAAAAAAGAAAAGAAAAATGACGGTTTCTTGAAAGTTAAATGAAGTAGCCTGTAAAACCATTTGGGCTCAGGGGCCCTGCCAACTACTTTTTCAACGCTCTGCCTACTCTCAGTTTTTTCAGAGTTGTTAGTCTGCTCAGATTTCTCCTTCCTTCCTCTTTTTTCTCCTTTCTTTCTTTCTAAGATTTATTTATTTATTTCTTTAGAGAGAAAGAGAGACAGAAGGGAAGGGGCAGAGCGAGAGGGAGAGAGAGTCTCAAGCAGACTCTGTGCTGGGTACGGAGCCAGAGACAGGCTCGATCCAGCACCCTAAGACCAGGACCTGAGACAAAACCAAAGGCAGAGGCTTAACTGACTATGCCCCCCAGGTGCCCCCCCACCTCCCCCACCATTAATTTCTTAAGAAAATTTGGACAGTTTACATTTTTCCAGAAAACCATGTTATCAAACGTTTCAAATTTAGCATTACAGAGTTATACATATTCTCCATGATTTAAAGTAACTTCTAGATCTTTGTTTATATCCCTTTGCTGATTCCTGATTCTCAGTATCTGTTTTCTCTTTTCCATTGATCACATTATCTAGACATTTGTTTATTTTACCATGTTCTCTATCTTGTTTTCTGATTAATGAATGCCTACTTTTTTATATTGATTTATGCTTTTCTCCTGCTTTTCTTAGTTTTGCTGTCATTGCAAGGAACATTTTCCCTTTTTGTTAAGGTTGAAATCAGAAAACTGAATTTTTTTTCCCCTAGAAAAATTTCATGATGTTTTATTAACAAGATTATCAACAGTGTGGCAAAGGCTTCCATGATCCTCTATCAATTAATCCATTTACACATTCAGTAAAGCAAATTTATTTTTTACAAAGGGTGTGCTACTGAATGGTTACATTAAACGTCTTTAGAGATATTTGGGCTATTATGGAAGATCAGTTTGTAATTCATATCAAGCATTGCAGGTAGCAGTTTCAATTTCCTATCACCATCTGGGTTGTCAATTTCCGTGTGCACACACATAGAAGAGCCCATCTTCATTTATCTTCCATTTGCAATTAAAAGCTCTGTTTAGCCTAATACTTCTCAATATGATCTGTGTCCCACTGTGCTATTTCAGAATAATGATAGCTCAGGATTTAGGGCTGTGGAGGCCGAGTCTTACATGGAAACATTTTTAATAGAGAAAAGGCAATTAAAACAAGGGGTGATTTGGCAACTAAGTTTTCAACTGTTGGATAAGAGCTAAATGAGTCAGAAATTTGGAGAAAACATCCAAGTGCTTGAGAAACCCACAGTTCTTGCACCAGCGATGAGCAGGATGCTTTTCTTGTGATTGTGAAAATCCTTATCACAGCTGCTCAGAAAAAGGTAAGATCAGTATTACCGTCTCTATTTTACAGACTAGGAGCCTTGCTTGGGAGAAGAGAAATCACTTACCTTTGGGCAAATAACTAGTAAATAGGTAGGTTTGGTATTCAAACTGAGGTTTCTCAGAGTCCAAAACCCACACCCCATCCTCTTCTTGGCAGTTTTCCAACTTCAGGAGCATAGTACTAGCTTTATATCTGATTTTTTCTATGTGTCTGAATCTGGCTACTTTCTCCTGACCTGGACAATACGGGACTAGCTTTTCTATCACCTGTTCTGTGTACTAGGCTTTCACAAAAGATTTCCTTTGAAGAGAGAGTCTTTTTTTAAAGACTGTATTTATTTATTTATTTGACCGAGAGAGAGAGATCACAAGCAAGGGGAGTGGCAGGCAGAGGGAGAGGGACAAGCAGACTTCTTGCTGAGCAGAGAGCCCGATGTGACACTAGATCTCAGGACCCTGGAATCGTGACCTGAGCCAAAGGCAGATGCTTAACTGACTGAGCCACCCAGGTGCTCCTGAAGAAAGAGGCTTGTGAATGTCTTTGCCTTCCACCATTAAAAATCATTCTAACTAGAGTTCTAGTTTCAGTCAAAGTATTGGGTTAGCCCCTCTGCTGATAGGGTACTCCGTCTCCCCCCACCAAGCTGGGTATGTGCACGAAGCTCTGCAGTGCCCACGTACGAAAATTCAGGCAACTGATCTACCCAGTGAGCTGAGCTAAGAAACGGTGAGAGAAGCAAAATTTGGGGTGATATTGAAGACTTGTTCTCCTTCCCCATGATTCTCAACTCTGACCTCCTTTTCTCCATATCATGGGAGCAGTAGCTGAAACCCAGTTCTTATGAGTGTGGCTACCAAACTGGTGTTCTCCCAGTCTTGGAGTGAGAGTCACACCAAGGTCAAAGATCAAACAGCAACCTTGAAAGCCATTTCAGGGAAGACACAAGGTCCACATCCCAGTGACGGTTTGGTTGAGAAGGTCTCTTTGAGGACTTGCCTTGTTTTTTCTCATGGTCGAAATGAATGTAAAGACTTGCATTACTGGATTTCTGCTTTCCATTTGAAAGGTTAGAGGGAGTTCCACCAAAGGATACCCAGGCAACAAGCCACTGATGGGTCTTCTCTGGGCTGGATCTCAAAGAGGAGAAGCTCAAAGATGCATTACACCTAGGTTGTGGACAGCCTGAGCACGGGGAGGCACAGATTGCCCCTAGTCACGTGGGCAAGAGAGAGAGTGTTCGATGCAGGGGCTCAGTGGAAACTTTACACCAACAGAAACCAGTCTTAAAAACTGATAGTTGGAATTTTCATCATTTGAGCTTTTGCTAAAATAAGGTAATACTTTAGATGAATCTTTAAAGGGCAACTTGACAAATACAGAAAACATTCTAGACAGTTTTGGTTACTTTTTTTTAACTGAAAGAGACACGGATAGAAAAAGAAATGAAATGGTGCAGTGTGTGCACCTGATGATTAGCCAGTAATAATAAATAGTGCTGCCATTTATTAGCATCTGCCGTGTACTAGAGGGTTGGCACAGTATTGTCAAACAAGCCTGATGATGAAATGGAGACCCGGAGACTGCAAGGGGCGTGCTCAGTGTGGCTCAGGTTGTAAATGGTAGAAGGGGTTTTAAATCCAGGACCTGAACACTTCCCATAATGCAACACTGCTCTCACCATAGGCATGGGTTGTCTTCAAGACTGAATATCAGAAATTTCCTCATTTATATCCAGTAGGTCCCCCTTGAAGGCACCTGTTGGCTCCAAGAGCTGGTATCGATGAAAGTAGATGCCTTCAGCATCCAGTCTGATAGAAACAAGTTGCGTACATCCCAAACCATCTGGTCCAGTGGGGCCAGGCAAGGGAGGCCTCTGCAGAGGGTGGGCGGGGACATGCAGGACTGGAGCAGGTGTGGGGCCTGAGTGCAGTGAGGAGGGCATCAGTGTCCGTGGGGTGGTGGTCTGGTGAGTAGAGTCGGGGCATGTCCTAGAGTCTGGGAGCCCATGTGGCAGAGAGAAGTGTGAATATAGGGACTCTGAGAGAGAGTAGGATGAGGATAGTGGGCGAGCATAGGACGTGGGAGCCCTCACAGGCATCTGGAGCCATAGGGAGTCTAGTGGGGTTGGAGCCCCAGTACACGCAGCATGTACACAGTGGGGGAATATTGGAGCTGCTCAGCCCCTGAGGTTTCAGGACCAGAGTTAGGTCTGCGTTTTCAGTTCTTGCTGGTTTAGTTCCCGTTGATCTGAGCACCCCTCGGGAATCTCCTATTGCCCCCCCCCCCCCCCCCCCCCCCAGAAGCTGGGAAGTCAGGCACGAGCCTGTGGCCAGGATGCCACCCAGACCCACAAAGACCACAAACACCCTGAAAAGCAACAAAAGAGGTCTGCTATGAGGCCTGGGAGGGACAGCCAGACAGTGTGTCCTGGCCTCATGGTGCCAGGACAGTCATTAGCTTCGTTTCATTCAAGTTGATGGGAAACAGCAGGAAATCACACTCAGACTTCCAGAGGCTTCTATTGGATATACCCCCAATCTACTTCTCCATTTATAATTACATGTATTAACAAGTTCATGGCGGTGATACATGAAGAAGCATATTATGTAATCAGATTGTCTTTGATGGTATAGTTAATGCTAATGTGATGATTATGTGTGAACATTTAAATATATGACACTCATTATCAAAAATTGATTTAAGGACCAGACACTAGTTCCCCTCCCTCCCCCGATTCTTTTATGTTCTTTGTCTTTATGTTCTTACTAATTCAGTAGGATGGCATGTGCCTAACTCATTCTTTAATGAAAGGACCTGGCTGGCATTCTGTTAGCTGTCACAGCCGGTTGTCCTCAGATCTTCTCTGGAATCACTGGGACAAAAGCTGACCCAAAAGTCCTTCTCTGCTACACACCCTGCTCCTGCCCTTGGGAACTGAAATAAATAAAAATTAGAAACTTAGGGAACAGTCTCTGGCCTGAGGCAAGAGGAAGTTTGAGTCTGGGGTCTATCTCTAAAGATCCATCTGACCTCACGCAAGCCGTTTAACCCCTCCATGATTCACTTGTAATGTGAGTAGAGAAAATGTCAGCCCCTAGAAGACAGGATACACATAAATTATGGTGTTTACAATAAAATACCACGCAGCTCTTAGGAAGACTGGGGCAGGTAGATCTCCTTGTTTTGGCAGGTCCAAGATCTGTTGCTTGAAAAAAGATTTCATGTGTACTATGATCTTATTTTTTTAAGAAGTAATTGAAATATGCCTCTCGAGAAAAAGTATCTGGAGGAATCGGCGGCACGCCATTACTGATATTTAACTCTGACAGGTGAGACTCTGGAAGATTTTTCCTTCTTAGACAAAATATTTTGAACATTTTATAATATGCAGACAAATATTTTGTTTTTAGGCAGGGGAAAAATGTTAACAAAAATTTACAAACAATCCATATGTTCCCTATGTTCTCTTCATGCTCCAAATAACACTTAAAAAAACTTATTTGAGAGCAAGAGCAAGTGCTCGCTTCGGCAGCACATATACTAAAAACTGAGAGCGAGAGCAAGTGAGTGTGGGGGAGGGGTGGCGGGAAAGAATCTCAAGCAGACGCCACACTGAGCGTGGAGGTCAATGTGGGGCTCGATCTCATGACCCTGAGATCAGGAGCTGAAGTCAAGAGCTGCTATGACTACTCAACTGACTGAGCCATCCAGATGTCCCCAATAACACTTTCCTAAGGCCATCGTCTTTTTGACTTGTTTCCTTCTATAAAAGAGGAACAATCCATGCTTTCATGGAAAGTGGCGGCAAACGGGGTCTTTGAGAGTCTTTGAGAACTTTGTTAACTGCAGTACAAAATCAGGACCGCAGCAGCAGGAATTAAGTGCTTGTGTATGGTCTGTGTAAAACATACATGAACAGGGATGTCCGGGTGGCTTAGCCGGTTGAGCGGCTGCCTTCGGCTCGGGTCGTGATCCTGGGATCCTGGGTCTGAGTCCCGCATGGAGCTCCTTGCTCAGCAGGGAGCCTGCTTCTCCCTCTGCCTGCCACTCCTGCTGCTTGTGCTCCCTTTCTCTCTGATTTAAAAATAAATAAGTAAATATTTAAAAAACATACATGGGCAATGTTTTACCCTGTGGGTGACCACAGGACAGGATGTTTATTGAAACACTCATTCAAATGTTATCCTCACGGCTCATGAGAATGAGTGGTGTTTCCTCCGTCATCTCTGAGCCGCCGCTGAACCATCCCCATGCAGGGCTCTCTTGGCTTACCAGCTTTAGCGTTTCAGAGTCAAAATGGCACCTGCCAGGCACATGGGAGGTAAACCCCCAGTCCATCTTGGTTTTGTCTGGGGATGTAGGTCCTTGGAGCAGCTAAGGGAGGTTGCAGAAGTGGTTTGGGCCAGAAGATGCCCTTGGGTCCCCCCAGGACTAGGAAGAGAATAGATTTGTGTATGTGATTCAGGGGGGGTGGGGTATGGTCCACAAATGCTGTGGTCCTGGGTCCTACTGACCTGCTGCCGCGAGTGGCGGGGATGGCTTCGGGCTGCTCTAGACAGATTACTAAACCCAAGGTTTGGGGTGGAGAGGGAGAGGGAGTCTCTGGCTGACCCCTCATTGCATGGAGTAGGTGCTGTGGAGAACCTCTGTGCTTAGCCAGGCAGCAGGGCTGACGGCCAGCCCCATGGGAGTGCCGCTTAGCAGAAGGAACGATGGTGGGGCGCCTGGGTGGCTCAGTTGGTTAAGCATCTGTCTTTGGCTCAGGTCATGATCCCAGGGTCCTGGGATGGAGTTTTGGGTCAGGCTCCATGCTCAGTGGGGAGTCTGCTTCTCCCCCTCCTTCCACCCCTATGCCCTGCTTGTGCTCTTTCTCTCTCTTGCAAATAAATAAATAAATAAAATCTCAAAAAAAAAAAAAAAAGGAACAATAGTAACAGAGCAAACCCTGTACACTCAAGATGGGCCTTATCCCCGTTTTTTGGGGCACCACACAATCCCCAGGATGTCACATGACCTTCCTAAACAAACCTCTGCTTTCGAACCATGATTGAGATGGTTCATATTGTCTAGACAATATGTCGAAAAGAGAATTCAGGCTAACAATTATCCAGACAATAGCTAGGTTGCAGAAAGCCATGGAGGACCAAACGGAATTGATTAGGGCTGAACTGAAAGCGACCAGACAGGATGTTCACAATGTTAGGGCGGAGCTTAAAGCTACCAGGGAGGAGGTTCACAATGCTCTCAATGAGTTCCAATCTAATCTAAACTCTGTCAAAGCTAGGGTAACTGAGACAGAAGATAGAATTAGTGATCTGGAGGACAAACAGATAGAGAGAAAGGATCAGGAGGAAGCCTGGAACAAACAGCTTAGAAACCATGAAAACAGAATCAGGGAAATAAATGATGCCATGTAGCATTTCAATGTCAGAATTATTGGAATCCCTGAAGGGGAGGAGAAAGAAAGAAGTCTAGAAGATATAGTGGAATAAGTCCTTCATGAAAATTTTCCCAATCTTGCAAATGGAACCAGTGTTCATGTACTAGAGGCTGAATGGTCTCCACCCAAGATTATACATTCCAAAAAAAAAAAAAATCATGACACCTGATAGTCAAATCAAGGAATAAAAATTATAGGTATAATCTCTTGAAAGCCGCCAGAGCAAAGAGGCTCCTTACTTACAGAGGGAAGCCCATCAGAATAACGTCAGAGCTGTCCACAGAGACCTGGCAAGCCAGAAAAGGCTGGCAAGATATATTCCGGGCACTAAATGAGAAGAACATGCAGCCAAGAATACTTTCTCCAGCAAGACTGACATTCAAAATGGATGGAGAGAGAAAGTTTCCAAGACCGGCAAGGCTTAAAAGACTATGCAACCACCAAGCCGACACTGCAGGAAATATGAAGGGGGCTTCTATAAAAGAGGAATGATCCTAAGAATAGCATTGAACAGAAATATAGAGACAGTCTACAGGAAGAAAGACTTCAAAGGTAACTCGATGTCAATAAAAGCGTATCTATTAATAATCACTCTCAATGTGGCCCTTTTCTTATTGTCATCTGAGTATCGTGGAGCAAATTTACAGCCATCGTGTGTTCTTGAGCTCCCCTGCAAAGACCTGGCCCTGTCCCAGGCACTTCCTGGGCTTTTTTCAAGCTGGATTTTAGCAGGTGCTCAAATAGGGTGGGATAGGAGACTTCTTGTTACTGCCTGTCCCAAGTAGGTCATTGCATGTGACACATAAAATTGGTAATCATGCTGAGGGGCACCCCTGTATGCCAAACATCAGTAACCAGCACCGTGGCCCTTCCTAGGCAAGTGTTTGGAAAGTGCCATGAAGGCTCAAGGTGGCAAATGGCCCCAAAGAGGCCGACCAGCGCAATGTCCCATGGCTCGTACTCTCGCTGTGGTGTCCCCATCACCTGAGTCCTCCCTGCTGTATGGCCTCCCTCTGAGCCATTGGTCCCTGCAGTAGAAAGCCTGTGTCTTGTTACTTTGGGTTTGGTCTGGCATTTGGCTCATACTGGGTACTTGGTAAGTGCTATTTAGAATGATTGGGCTCATGGATGATCTTCTATGAGCCTCTCCTGGGAGCACACATCTCTCTCTGAATTAACAGATGATACGTTGAGTCCCTACCACGCGTCTAGGACTGCACGAATCGGCATCATCTCACCTGCCCGGAACCAGCACAGGTGTCAACCTTGGCCCTTGACATTGCCAGCAGCAAGTCCTCGACTCTCCCAGGAGTATGAAAGGGAAGGAACCGAGGAAGATGGACCCTGACACCCAGGTCTCTTTCTGCATGCCTTTCTTATGCCAAGTGAAAAGAAATTTAGATTTCAAGGAAGATTCCCAGCCTCTGCCTGCCACCATCCACCCTTAGTCTGAGGAGCAGAGGTAGGCTCCGGCTGCAGAATCCGGGAGGATTTTGTCCTCTAGGACTTTCCATCAGGGATGAAAGCCACAGGTTGGAGGCTTTGAACATGATGCATACTGAAAGCCACTTGTTTAAATGCCCAATTCCCTCCTTAGAAGATCACTGTTTTCATCAGGCGATTGTTCATGGTACATGAGTCAGGTGACAGTTCAGGCCTTGAACTCGCTGAGTGGGATCATTTTGCTGCCACGTCATCCCTGCTCTCTGGCTTTGCAGCTCAAGGCACTGTCATGTCATAGGCAAAGCCCCAGGAGGAGCTCTGTCTGCTGTGTGGGCTCTGTCTACTCCCTGCGTCACAGCTTCCAGGAGAGATGGGTCCTCTTGTGCCAGGACCTGCAGGGTGGAAAGCCAGGAGCAGAGGAACAGAGTGGGGTCCAAGGGGGTACTGGGAGTCGGTTGTAGAGAGCCCAGATGCAGGAAAGACTTAGACACCAAAGGCTGACATGGAACAGGGAGATGGCAATCAGGAGCCAGACATGTTAAGTAGCTGGACTGGACAGGACCAGAATCCCAACAGCTAACACTTACTGTGTGCCAGGGACTGTGCTAATCATGGAGCTTTACATGGATTATCTCACTTCAGTCTCAGCAATCCTGTGATGTAAGTGCCATTAGTGTCTCCTAAAGGTGAGGGAACTGAGCCCAGAGAGGTTAAGTAACTTGTGCAGTGTCACAGAGCCTGTAAGCTGGGGTCTGCACCTAGTTTGATTCCAGAGCCTGCAAAAAAACTCTATAATATATTGTCTTCTCAGGGTGTGTGTGTTGGGGGGAGGCACACACCAGAAACAAAATGTCCTAGACCCTGGAGCAGTCAGGTTCTTTTAGGAAATAATTTCCATTCTTCTAGCTGAAAAAGTTGACACTGGCCTTTTAGGCTGTGTCTAGCCTTATGTTGCAGAGAGAAGATTTAGTGGTAAACCTCTTCACTGGAGGAATTCTGCATACAGTTCTTCCCACTACCTCTAAAAAACACCCAGTGGACTTCCTTCCCAAAGCCAAGGGCATGCTTAGCACAGATAGCAAGACAGCTGCTGGCCTGGTCATCCAGAGAAAATGATGATTAGTTAAACGATGCCCTGCTTGTGGTTGACAAGTGGGGGTGGGGGATGGGGTAGAAATTTCCACAGGGAAAAATATGCATACTTCTTAAAGAGACTAGGCGAACAGACCCGGTGTAGGAACCAAGTGACCATGGTCAAGGCGTTCCAGAGCATGTATTCTCAGTGGAAAGACACCTCACCTCATGAATGTTTGGGGAATAAAAGAGGTCAAATTCTAACCAGTTGTCCCCCTTCTGACCTAAGCTCTTTCGACTGACACGAGGGACGAGGCATCGCAAAATCTTTTCTTTTTTCCTTCGTGCCGAAATGGGGTGGGGGTCCCTTCTCTGGCCTGGGGTTATACCGCTATTGGGAAACCAGGAGTGACTGGAGAACGGTGGATGAAAGTGCAGGCGTCTGCCACTATTTCCCGGAGGGGCATCTGTTTGCAATCACCCTCGATGCCAGCAAGCCCTGCTGTGCCTGCCCACACTCCTGTGTAACAGTGCTGGAGAGTGGTGACATGGAGTCAGCCTTCTCTTGGGCTGGCAGGTGCCTTAGACCTTGAACTTCCAGCTGCAGGTGACATCCAGCCTCTGACAGCAGCATACTGGAGCAGGAAGCCTAGGATGTCAGTGCCTTCATGGCACAGGCTGCCACAGCACTGAAAATCACTTCCTCTTCTTTCCTGGCCCCTCTCCAGGCTGGGAGCGGTCCTTTCGGATCTGAATCTTGCCCCCCACCATCCTCCCAGGGCCGACTTGCGCTGCAACTCAGACTTCCGCCGCTTAGAAACCCTGACCTCCAGGGGGCAGCAGATGCCTGTGGCAAGTGGAAAATGTCTGTGATAGCTCGTTGTCTTTAAAAATTGTACAAATTCTGCCATATACTTGATGTTACATATGCATTTGTTTTAATTTAAAATATCTTTAAAACTGTTACAGTTTTTCCTTCCAAGTCTTTGACTGGAATAAATTCTCCAGAAAATGTACCCTGCTTCTCTCAGGGTTTTCACACCCCTAGCCCTCCACTGAGCACACTCTGGGGTGCATAGGCACCCTGCGTCATTCAAGGCCTTCTCAAGTGTTCTTGAGTCCCATTCCCAAATTTTTCCCCCAGGAGACCCCAGTCGGACCCAGATACTGATTTTTGAGGAAGCCTGTGAAGCAGGGACCTTGTCTGTCCACCATCTGCCCTCAGAGTCCACACAGCATCTTGTGCAGAGCGGGTGATTCCTTAAGGGTGTGTGCCTCCAGACACCCCCCCCTCTCAGGACCCTGGAACCTCCAGGGTGTCATACTCGAGATGGCCAGTAGATGGCACCAAGCTTTCTACCAGAGCTGCCGGCAGGTTTGTGGTTTGAGTCTGGATCAACAGCGGGAAAACAGACAGGCTTCCTCAGGCCACATTGCTGACTCTCCCTCTCAGCTCTGCCCTTCCAGGGTGGCCATTCAGCCTTTAGGGAGAGTAACAAGAGTAAAGAAAGCCAGGAGGGTTATCTTTCCATGATTTTTGTGTATTTGGGGACATCAGGATGCTGGCAGATTCATTTCCAGTAGAAGCCCAGGCAGGATTCCCCTCGTAGTCTCAGAGAGGCTCCGGGGAACATAGACAAGGAGGTTTGACACCAGGCAATGGAAGAGATTTTCTGTTAAGCAATAGGGTATTTTATCAGAGGAATGTGGAACCTGAAGGTAAGAAATGATAATATGCTGAAATACTACCACTGGGGCCACCATTACCATCCCCACCATCACCGCCACCACCACCACCACCACCACCACCACCACCACCACCACCATTACCATCACCAACATCACCAACACCGTCACCACCACCATCATCACCACAACCACCACCATCCTCAATACCATCACCACCATCACCAACAACACCATCACCACCATCATCAACACCACTGTCAACACCATCACCACCATCACCGCCACCACCACCA